>NC_134460.1:157372744-157672744 GCF_047948215.1 Lycorma delicatula
TTACGAAACCGGGGGAATCGATTTTCAAAATGTGTTATTCCAGCAGGATGGAGCTACAGGGCACACAGCGAGGGCAACGATGGCTGCTCTCCGTAACTTGTTTCCGGGACGGATCGTTTCCAGATTCGGCGACATTCCTTGGTCCCCTCGGTCCCCCGACTTCAGTAGTTGTGATTTTTTTCAGCGGGGGTTTCTGAAATCGCGTGTGTACGGCAATAAACCGCGTACATTGGAGGACCTAAAGATCGCAATTCGTCATCACGTCACCCAGATTGATGTAGACATGCTGCAAAGAATTGAGGCCGGTTACCGTGAAAGGCTACAACAATGTATTGCCCAAAATGGACATCACTTGCCGGACATAATTTTTCGTTCACGAGTAAGTAACAAATGCTTTGATTTAACAAGTGTTTCAGTACCAATAAAACTTTTTTAAAGTAAATATTCAATTTTTTATGATTATTTTAAAAACATCCGGTTCCTGTGAATGACCCTGTATATATATATATATATATCAGGATCAAGGATAGAATCCAATAATGATATAAATTGAAAAAGAAAAAACTGAAAATAATTCAGGTAAAGTTTTAATTTACATTTTTTACCTTTGTAATAAATCTTTTAAGAATTACTTTCCTACAGCAGAAGAAACAAACTACCTGTAACGGAATACGTTTATGTTATTGTTTTTATAAACAAACACTTTCGGATAATAACATCATATTCATTATTAAAAATCACGTGGAGTTATATCCAGTAATCGAGGTGGCCCAGAGATAGATCGATCACGTCCGATCCAACGATTTGGGAATATTTTACTCAGGGATTCACGCACTAATAAACCCCAGTGTTGTGGCGTTCCATTTTCTTGAAATATGATTTTGGATTGTAATTCTTCAAACTGAGGATAAAAGAAAACCTTCTAAAAAGTCCAGATAGATATTCGCGTTAAATACCGTTTCCGCAAAGAAAATTAAGTCCAATCAAACGATCGTGAAGCAGTCAAAACCGAACATTAATTTTTATGTAATTAATCTCTAATACGGTCAAATATAACATCTGGATTCTCTGATCGCCATATTAGAAGTTTTGAGCGGTCACTTTTCCAGACGCATGAAATGTCTAAGAAAATTGTTTTTAAGGTAAAATCATCAATATCAATTGTGCGATCTTCTGGTGTAATGTGCTGTAATATTTGTAATTTATAAGGACGCAGTTTTAATAGTTTTTCAAAAACATCTGATCGGTAGACCGCGGAAGATTTAACTCACGCGCTGCATTCCGAGTCGACTTCCCAGGGCGGCAAATAAAAGATTGACGAATCTTCATTTTTTCATCTGATGTTCTGGGACTGCCTGCACTCTTTTTATGTTCAACGCTGACGATTTCTTTAAATTTATTACACCATGAACGAATACTTATTCTAAAAGGTGGTTCTAAGTATTACAGATCTTTAAAATTTCGTCAAACTTGTGTGTCTGATTTTGTTTCAATAAACCGCTCTACGCATTATATTTTTATCTGTGAATTCATGGCGACGACGTATACGGTTACGTATGCAATCACAGCGCTTTCTAGTATTTGCAGAGGCAAACTTTATGAGTTACCCGCTAAAGAGAGCCCAAGCATTCTTTAATAAGACTTACTGTTTTTCTAATAAGACATCAAAAGTTGTTCAGATAATTCTCGGACACCCAGAAAAACTGATAAACAGATTGTTTGGAGAACTAAACTTGTTTTCATATATCTGACTTCATTAAGAAAATAACTTCTCATAACAAATAAACTATTATGAAATTACGTGTACGTGATCTTTTAATGTTCAGTTATATTTAATTTAATTGTTACGTGATATTCAATCGATTTTTTGAAATATAACATTATTAGTTACAATATGTATATATAACTTGATTTATTCTGTATCGTAAATGCAGAAACATTATGAGTGAATGTGTTTTTAAAATGATCAACTTCAGTAGCACGTCCTGCATTATTATTATTACGGTATTATTATTATTTTGTTTACATTTTACGGTTTTGCTTATATATTACTAGTAGACCCGGAAATGCTTTGCTATTGCTAGATTTGTTATATATATATTTAGATTAAATCAACACATTTGATTAAAAATATGAACATTACACGGAACTTCACAAAATTTATTATTAAAGAAACTTTAATCTGTATGACGTAGATTTTATATTCCCCTTTCCTTCCCACATTTCCCATTTCTCTCTTCCCCCTTACACCTGCTTCCTTTCTTCTCTTTTTCTGTATTTCCTTATTTCCCTTGTCCGATTTTTCCCTTTTTCCTTTTTTCCCGCGTGTAAATGGTCCAGTAAGTTTTTATTCTATAGCGGGCACACATACGAAAATTGACTTTAATATATATAGAAGAAGAAAGTCTGTTTATATATTTGTTTGTTTGTTTCGTAAATATCTTGACACTCGCACCAGCTAGCGGGGATAGTTTTTGCCACAATTATTCTTTTCACATAACTAATGTATATTCTGAATATGAGCCAAATCAGATCATAAATACAATTTTTCTTAATAAAAAAACCTAGCGGTCCATTTTCGCAAATTTTTTTTTTTCACGTTACTAATGTATACTCTTAATATGACCCAAATCGGACCATAAATGCAGTTTTTCCAAATATCTCAACCCCAGCGCCATCTGGCGCGTCCATGCTAACTCAGAAGCCATAGCTGGTGTGCGCGCAACAACTCACCAAAGTTTAATCGCAATCGGATGAAAGATATAGGAACGTAAACTGGACAAACAAACACACGTTCATTTATATATATATATATATATATATATATATACACGAAATTAAAAAATAACAAATGTACTGCAGTAATCAAGACATACAGAGTATTATTCGGTGAATGTTTAGGGAAAAAATCGATAAAACTATCTAACTGGCAAAAACTAAGAGCCAATGGTGTCGTTATGTTGAATAAACTGTCAGTTAATTTATTCTTGCATACGCCCATACAAAGGAATAAAACACAAGCATTAATATGACATTATCTTACTGAAATTAATGACCGTGACTTTTCAATAAAGTATAATTATTATCACGCGTTTACTTTTGTAAAAATTATTCCACTGATATGAGTGAAAAGACATTATTTTTACAGTAAATTAACACAAATAATTAAGCTTTACTATAAAATTATGTAAGAAATAAAGAGGAAACTAATCCATCAAGTATAAAAATAATATTTTAAAAATATACCTTTTTCATCATCACCTTATTCCCTAATCCGAATTTCTGAAAGCTACAACAGATACAAACCCTCTTAATATAAAATCTACGTCATACAGATTCAAGTTTCTTTAATAATTAGTTTTTGAGATGTAAAGTGAAACCAACCTCGGTACATAATATATAATATTTTTGTTAACAAATACTTTAACAGATTTCGTTTCAGGGACTTTAAAAGTTAATGAATATAAAAATCTAACATAAGTTCGTTTTAGATAAAATATTATCATCAAATAATGAATATACCTGGTTTTCTTTAGTATTTACAGCATTTTTAAAGTCATTTTACAATATTATATATACAATATTTACAGTATGTTAATATTTATACGGTCTACTATGCGTCAAAATTTACTACTGGTGCTGGCAATTTATCAAGCAATGCCTGAACGTGAATTTACAGACGTTAAATGTACGATATAAACTTTATTAATATACAAATTAAGGGTATGTAACGTACTTTTGAAAAACCTCGAATTTGATCTTTTTCTACATAATTTTATCATAAAACCTTTACTTTTCTTACTTACATATTACTTCGGTTTTGTGGGTAATAATATTAAAAAAATTAAAAAAAAAGATCAACAAAACCAGGGTTCAGGGAGTAATGTTTCCCGAATTATGTAAATGTTAGCTTTAAAACTTGGGATTTTTTTTTTGTAAAAAGAAATGGATGTTATCAGTAGAACCGTAAAGAAGACCGACCGGGTTAGACAAAAACAAATGTAATACAAAGCCAACGTGGATAATGTACAGCAGATGTAATTAAGACAGCTTTGTTTTGTGACTAGGATTGTTAAAGGTGTAAAAGATGCTCTCAAAATAGGAAAAATTGACATGACGCTACTTGAAAGACAAAATAGAAGAAGGGATTAAAGGAAAAAACCTAAAAGTGGAAATTTTGAATATAGATAGATGAAAGTGAAAATGGGTTTGAAGAAGCGGCGACCGCTGTAAAAATTTGCTAAAAATAAAATTAATTTCAATTACCTGAAAGTATCAATGATATATAAAAAAATAAACATCAGTGTAATTAATCTGATTCTATAGGTTCTTTTACAATAATATACATTTAATCTATACAAGCTAACTCACTGGGTTGGTCTAATGGTGAACGCGTCTTCCCAAATCAGTTGATTTGGAAGTCGAGAGTTCCAGCGTTCAAGTCCTAGTAAAGGCAGTTACTTTTATACGGATTTCAATACTAGGTCATGAATACCGGTGTTCTTTGGTGGTTGGGTTTCAATTAACCACACATCTCAGGACCGGTCGAACTGAGATCGTACAAGACTACACTTGATTTACACTCATACACATCATCCTCTGAAGTAATACCTGAACGGTAATTCCCGGAGGCAAAATAGGAAAAAGTAAAATGATGTTCGCTAAACTGTATTTTTATATTTTTATCAAGTTTGCTAGTAATTAGATTAAAGTTACAGAACTAAATAAAAGTTGTAAATAATTTAAATTACGTACGTAAAAAAAAGTTACCTGTGATAAAATAAAAATTTGTGATACATTTTTAGCTTGTCTACATTAAATGAATATTATTGTAAAAACACCGCTAAGATAAGATTAATCACATTAAAGTTTATTTTTTATATATATTATTGATATTTTAAAGTAATTGAAATTAATTTTATTTTTAGCAAATTTTAACAGTTGACGCCGCTTCTTCAAACCCAGTGTTCGCTTCTTCATAATTTCCACTTTCAGGTTTTTTCCTTTCATCACTTCTTCTATTTTCTCCTTCAAGGAGCATAATTATGCCAATTTCTCTTATATTGAGAGTATCCTTTACAACATCATTGAGGCATCCTTTAACAATCGCAGTCATAAAACAAAGCTATCTTAATTACATTTGTTGTATGTTATCCACGTTGGCGTTGTACTATACCACTTTTGCTTTTGTCTAGACCGGTCTTCTTCATACGTCTGCTGAGAACATCCATTTCTTCTTTCCAAAAAGAATTTCCTAGGTTTTCAGCCTAACTTTAACATCCGATATACTTTTGGAAAGCATTACTCTCTGAATCTTGGTTTTGAAGATCTTTTTTTAATTTTTTTCAATATTATTATCCACAAAACCGAAATAATAACTAAGTAAATAAAGCAAAAGTTTTCTGATAAAATTATGTAGGCCGACTTACAGCTTTTTCAAAAGTATATTCCATACTGAATGATCCGTATGTACTGACGGGCATGGAAAATTAGTTTAACAGTCTACGATATATTTAAATCCTCACACGATAAAATTACTTTGATATTTTATTTAAAATAAATTTCACAAGTTTGATTAATTTGCCTTAAAAACAGTTTAAACTAAAATATTACTGCAGTTATATCTTTTCCTCCAATAAAAAAATGTAATTATGTAGTGATGAAACAAGATATAACATGATTAAAACGATGTATTCATTTTAAATTAAAAATACATTGCAAACTAACAATTAAAAAAAAAAAAATACCGAAAAGCTATTTAATTAAAAGAGGCTCGAGTCCTTCAGTTCATTATATAGATGTTTCTTCTTACAAACAATAAAACAATTGAAGGTAACGTTAAAATTTAGTTGTCCTTAAGTAGGAATAAATTGATGTCAGCCTTGCTTAACGTATCTTGCATTCATGTAATTCATCATATCAAAGGATCGCTTCAGTAATATGAGTTTTTACGTAACATTTTTTTTATTGAGAAGTAAATTTCCTTTAATTTCTGAGTTCATTTGCGTTAAAAAATTCTATCCGTTGCGTTAGTCAATTTCGATAGCCATTTAACATTTATGAAAACAGTATTTCTATTTTAGCAACTGAATATCAATCCACCCAATTACAACTACTAATGAAATATGAACTTTACATCGTATGAAAAACGTCAAGCTTGACTGAAATTCGAACCCGGACCTTTCGGATAAAATGTAGATAAGCTACCACTCCGCCAGTATATGATCTTTCTATATTTTCTCCTTCGAGGAGCATAATTATGCCAATTTCTCTTATATTGAGAGTATCCTTTACAACATCATTGAGGCATCCTTTAACAATTGCAGTCATAAAACAAAGCTATCTTAATTACATTTGTTGTATGTTATCCACGTTGGCCTTATACTATACCACTTTTGCTTTTGTCTAGCTCGGTCTTCTTCATACGTCTGCTGAGAACATCCATTTCTTCTTTCCAAAAAGAATTTTTACTTTTCCGTCTAGATAGCGCAATAGATTTAGAAGGGAAAGTATTGTAATCGATACAATTTGGGCACATGCGGTTTTTACCGGATCTTGACGTTTTCACGCCTAAGGAACCCAAAAAACCACAAAGCCGGGTGTAAATTTTCCGGATTTTTAAAGTTAGTATGTATGTATATTCGGTGTTAGCCTCTAAATCACCTTATATCTCTAGAACTACTGGACCGATTTTGACCAAATTTCGTCGAATTACTTCTATATATGGGGCATTGATGCCAATAATTTTCAACTTAAAAAGTCAAGAGATTGAGGCTGTAGAGATACTTATGATTAGTTAATCTGAAAGGGAACAAATTACAAAGAAAACTCAATAAAACATATTAAGTACGGCTGAAACATGAAATAGCATACAGTTTATTAAAAAAATAAAAACGTGAAATAAATCGTAAATCGTAGTAAAATAACTACTGGGTATTAGTTTTAAAACGCAACCCAGGAAAATTATTTTTTTTTTTAAAGTTAGAATAATTTCAGATGAAGAGGTTGGCAGTTGGCAGGCAGCACTCTTATTGTTGTTGCTATATAATCAGCTGATATAATTATCTATTTATTTTTTGCGAACAGATAGTTATTTTTGGTTATCTATGTTTTTTATTAAGAATAAATGGTTTTGAACACGGAAAAAAGGATTTTTATTGTAAAGAATTATTTAAAAACTAAATCTTTTGTTTTACGCCAATAAGCTTTTCAATTGCACTTCCCGAGTAAGAATATACCAAATAAATCTTCAATTCATCGTTTGATAAAGAAATATAGAGGAGCTGATTCTACTTGAAATCAGAGATGTAACCGAAAACGTTCAGTACTTTATGGCGAAACATTGGAAAATGTTAGTATAAACTTTTTAAACTCACTCAACAAATCATTACGAAAACTTTCGCAACAAAAAGGAATATCTCATTATTATGCCTTTAAATCTACCAGGCTACTTAAAGCCATACCGAATTAACGTAAGCCTATCGGATGAATTACACCCTGTTGATTATGCTATTAGGCTCCACTAATGTCAACGGTTTAATCAGTTTGTTGGGAAGAGCATTAAAAAGTGTTGTGTATTTTTTTACAGATGAGATTTGGTTTCATTTGAGTGGTTATTAATAGTCGGAATTCTGGCTAATGGAGCTCCAGCAATCCTCATATCATCCGTTTTCACGAATTCTAAATCAACAGAAAATTGGTGTGTGGTGTGCAATTTCCAGTCGAAGAATAGTCGGCCTAATATGCTTTGAAAAAACTCTTAATGAAAACCTCTTCCAAGAAATTGTAACAAAATTTATTGCAAATTTAGAATTATATGAGAGAGATTCGTGGTTTCAAGAAGATGGGGCCACGAGTAACATGATAAGAGCAACAATGGACTTTTTGAAAAATTTATTTGGCCGGTAAATCACCTGACCTTTCACCTGCAGATATTTTTCTCTGGGGCTATCTAATAGGTTATGTATTCAAAAATAATCCATACACCATAGAAGAACTGTAAGCAAACATAACTCAAGAATTACGACAAATTGAAAGAGGTACACTTCGAGAGGTTGCACAAAATATGAAAAAGAGGGTAAAAACTTGCACTGATGAAAGTAGTGGTCATTTTCAATATGTGTGTTCAATGTGTTATAAAAAAAAAATTTGGTCTCAACATTGTTTTGCACAAATAATTGCAATATTTATAACTAATCGCATTACATATAGAACATTATTTTTCATTAAACTGTTTGCTTTTAAAACAAACACTCTATATAAATAGTCTCGTTCCCGATCTAAAAATAAAATATTTTGAAATAAAAGCTCGTAAAATGACTTAAAAGTTTTAAATACACAGACGTTATAAGTACGATAGAATTTATTACATCGGATATGAAGTGATATTTTTAACTTAATTTCATTATTTAATTATTATTCTGTTTATTAATGAAATTTTTTAATTAACTAATGTAATCATGGAGATCGTTAGAACTTCGTCGGTAAGTCTTTTTCTTTTTTTTCCTGTTTAGCCTCCGGTAATTACCTTTCAGGTAATAGTTCAGAGGATGAATGAGGATGATATGTATGAGTGTAAATGAAGTGTAGTCTTGTACATTCTCAGTTCGACCGTTCCTGAGATATGTGGTTAATTGAAACCCAACCATCAAAGAACACCGGTATCCACGATCTAGTATTCAAATCCGTGTAAAAATAAATGACTTTACTAGGACTTGGAAACTCTCGACTTCCAAATCAGCTGATTTGCGAAGACGCGTTCACCACTAGACCAACCCGGTGGGTTCGTCGGTAAGTCTTTTCTTTCTTTTTCCTGTTTAGCCTCCGGTAACTACCGTTTAGATAATTCTTCAGAGGATGAATGAGGATGATATGTATGAGTGTAAATGAAGTGTTAGTCTTGTACATTCTTAGTTCGACCAATCCTGAGATGTGTGGTTAATTGAAACCCAACCGCCAAAGAACACCGGTATCCACGATCTAGTATTCAAATCCGTGTAAAAATAACTGGCTTTACTAGGACTTGAACGCTGTAACTCTGACTTCCAAATCAGCTGATTTGGGAAGACGCGTTAACCACTAGACTAACCCGATGGGTTTATCGTCGGTAAGTCTGTAGACAGCGAAGTCAACGAACTACGTTTACAGTTCTAAGCATGACGTAACCTAACAGATAAATGAAAATGGGAAAAAATAAGGGTAAAAACATTATATTTCAGTTTAATTAGATTTTTAATAAAAAATACTTTCAAAAAATACTCGAATTTTGTTAGACAGCGTTTTTTTCCATTTGATGAACGCGGGACTCGAATATGTCATTTTATTCATTTTTTTATTGCGACATAAAATTTAAAGGAAACTATACTACAGCTTGTTTTAATAGTAAATGCTTTTCTGTAACTGAAAATGAAACAATTTTTTTAATTCCCATCACTTCTTTAAAATGAAATTAACGTATTAGTTTACAAGAGCTTACAGTAGTTTTATTAAAAAAGAAATAAATTCGACTGGTAAAATCGAATTTAACCATAAAAATCGAGAGTTACATTTACGAAATAATAAGTGCAATATTACATCACGAATCTTCGATTTCTGAAGGTTCATATTAGTTTTGTTAAAAAAGAAAAATATGGTATGAAGTGAATGATATGACTATCGACAAAAAAAATTGATCGTGAATTCAATTTGTTTTTTATACAAATGCATTAAATTTTAATAATAACTCTATAAGATAACAATCAGCAATTCATAAAAAAATAAAAATAAAAGAATAACTAACAAAAAGCAGTGATATAAAAAAAAATTACAATGAAATTGTAAACCGTACGGTAAGAGTCTCGCAGATATCATTTCTTCCGCTCAAAAAACAAAAATTTCTATAATATAAAATAAAACTATTTTTAACAAAATGATGCTGATGTCAAAAAAAGGTAAGACTTCTATTATCAAAATCTGCTATTAATTAAAAATTTCTTTAAAAAAAAAATACATGTTAAATATATGTAATAAACAATAGAAATACAATAATAGATAATAAACAATGTTTAAGCGTTCCAAATAATAAGCAAAAAAACAGAAAAAAATTGTTACAAATAACTGTTACCGGCCCGATTTCATTTGTATCCAATACATATCCCATTTACAGAAATAATACAATTCTTGTGATTATTCGTAGTTTAATAGATGAAATCGCCCCGATAAATTTTGTAACAAATATTTTTTTGTATTGCTTATTATATGGAACGCTTAAACATTGTTCATTATCTGTTATTGTATATATATATATTGTCTATTACATTATATTTAACATGTATTTTTTTTTTTAAGAAAATTCTAAATAACAGATTTTGATAATACAATGGTAGTGTGTCTTACGTTTTTTGCTATCAGTATCGTTTTGTTAAAAACAGTTTTATTTATATTACAGAAATTTTAGTTTTTGAGTTGCAAGACTCTTATCGTAAGGTTTACAATTTCATTGTATTTTTTTTAGATACGTATTACAACATGTGTTGTTTGTAAAGATGACAGTAAATATTTTTATTTAAAATTATAATTAAAAGTAATAATTGAGATATGAACATAATGGAAAATATGAACATTTAATTAATAATTAAAAAAATATAATTAAATTTTATGAAATTATATATTTATAATTAACAATTTCTTATAAAGAAATTTAAGGATAGCTACTGTACAAGTGATTGACGTATTAAAAAATATGATAAAAGTTTACTAACGTATTATAGTGCTGCTAGTTCACCTACTAACCTTGAGGTGGTGCGTGTGGAATAATAACAATAATAATAATAACAACTGCTAATGTATCAAGCTGTTAAAAAAGGAATATAAATAGATAGTGTCTGACTGTCAAAATTGACAAATATACCAAATGCCAAGTTACGCATTTGTTGATGTTGATAATATCAGTATAACAGTGACTAAAATGTAGTGAAAATATCTGCATAGTCGTTAGAGTGTCAGTAAAAACTAATAACATGCAAGAAATGTTACGGTAAGAATTTCAAAATTCTTGAGATTCTTTTTCTCATTTCAGATAATGTACGCATCTCAATCTGTGTAATATTACTGTCATATTTTTTTTCTGTACAGTATCTTTAATAACAGAAGTAGAATATTTCCAACAATTTTACGTAGTAGATTGTATCTAATCGATTGAAGTGGTTTTTTCACGGCTTTCATATCTACCGGTAGAGTATTTTTGGACGATTTCATTATTATTTTCGATAATTTGGTGTACATTTTTACTATTATAATTCATTCTTCAGAATTTAGTTTTATAAAATATAAAACACGTTATGAATAAGCTTTTTTGTTTTCTCCAACCAGTTTTCCAGTTGCTGCCAGGTCTAGGTGTATGAGGACAGGCAAATGTAATTATCTCTACCAGTTTGCCTGGCCTGACGTAGTACAATGTAAGTGTAGATGTACCCCGGAAACATGTAGTCTGAACTAAGCTTAGATCGACCACTCCTGAAACGTATGTTTAATTGAAACACAACCGGTATTCACAATCTAGTCCTCAAATCAATATAAAAGCAACTGATTTTACAAGGACTCGAACCTCTTAGTTCTTTCGAGTTTGAAAATTAGCTGATTTGCGAAGACGAGTTTAACCACTAGACTAACCGGGCAGGTTTTAGTTCTTTATGTGCATATATAAAATTTAAATGGAAGATAAAAATATATCGAAAGGTTATATAACAGAGTAATAAAGAAAAACAAAAAAAAAAATTTATAACTTAATTTTAAACGATCGCTTAAGTATGTAAACATTTATGAATACTTCGATTTCAATTCCTAATTTCTTTATTTGTTTTTATTTTGTCTTCAGACATTTGACTGGTTTGATGCGGCTCTCCAAGATTCCCTATCTAGTGTCAGTCGTTTCATTTCGGTATACCCCCAACATACTTAATCCCTAACAATTTGTTTTACATATTCCAAACGTTGCCTGCCTGCACAATTTTTCCCTTTTACTCCTTCCAAAATTAAAGCGACTATTCCAGGATGCCTTAATATGTGGCCTATAAGTCTGTCTCTTCTTTTTATGATATTTTTTAAAATACTTCTTTCATTGATTTGTCACAACACCTCTTCATCTGTCACTTTATCCATCCATCTGATTTTTAAAATTCTCCTATAGCACCGCATTTCAAAAGCTTCTAATCTTTTCTTCTCAGGTACTCTGATCGTCCAAGTTTCACTTACATATAAAGCTACGCTCGAAACATACTTTCAAAAATGTTTTCCTGACGTTTAAATTAATTTTTGATGTAAACAATATATATTTCTGAATGAAGGCTCGTTTCGCATATGCTATTCGGCATTTTATATCGCTCCTGCTTGGTTCATCTTTAGTATTTTTACTTCCCAAATAACAGAATTCTTCTACCTCTATAATGTTTTCTCTTCTTATTTTTATATTTAGTGGTTTTCTACAGTATTTCTACTACGTTTCATTATTTTCATTTTGTTCATATTTATTTCATGCGGTAGTGCTTGCATACGACTTCATCGATGCCCTTCGTTGCGTCTTCTAAATCCTTTTAACTTTCAGCTAGAATTACTATATTATATTATATTAATTACTATAACATCAGTAAATTGTAGCATCTTTATCTGTTCACCTTGTACTGTTACTCAAGATCTAAATTGTTAGATTTAAAATTAACATCATTAATTTTGGTTCTACGTAAAGATTAAAAAGTAACTTTATTTGTATCTTACTATATATTTTACAACAAATCCACATCACTGGATGAGATTATACAAAGTCTATTATCGTAAATTGTGGTGAAGAGGTTACAAAAAACCATTTCTATCTGGTCTGTATTTGTTTGTGTAAAGATTGTAATTTCAATAATAGATTAGTATAATCGCGTCTGGTGATGAGGAATTCTTTACGAAACATGTCGTAAAATATAAATAATAAACTTTCGAAACTGACTGAAATCAACTTATTAATTTGATTAGCGTATCTCTCTTTAGCAATTTTTCACTACCTTGGACTTCAAATGACTTAACTAACAATTATTTTCACGGTTATAAATTCATTTGTTATTTTATAAATACACATAGGCTGAGATATTTTAATTTAATTATTATCACCTAATTAAATTCAATTACACGTTGAATTAAGGCACTATCAAGGAAGGATAAAAACAGTAAATCATTCTTATTTCGGGGATGTAAAGTGTCTTAAGAACAGAAACATTTCAAGAGAAATAAATTTTTTTTTAATCTGATACAACCAGAAGTCGAATTGGAATCGGAAATACGGATAATGACGAAAATAAAGAGGACATGTAAAATCTTGAAAGGAAGATATTTGAACCGCTCGAGGATAGAGATAAATGAAGAATAATGCAAACTGATGAATTAATATCTAATAAATACAAAGGATATTGTGCGCTTGATAAAGACCGAAAAACTCATCAGTTTGACCACAAAGAATAAATATGAAAAATGCAAAAAATGATTTCAGGGAGGATTCTGAAGGAATCTTCAGGATTTCAGGGTTGTTCAGGAGAAGAAAGGGTAGTTGAAGATGGGTAAAGAGAACGGTAGAGGTTAGAATGTTATGAAAGACCATTTTGGAGAGACCAATGCTCATAAAGGACCGTATTGCCTAACTAGAAGAAAGTCTAAAAGAACCCTTTTTTTACTTATAAAAATAAACTTAATTTATAAATATAGTTGTAATTTGATTTCAAAACTATCGGTCATGATGTTAACGTATCTGGAAAAAATTATTCTTCGCGAAGAAAAAGATACATCTATATAAATAAAAATGTAAATGTTCGTTTGTTCAAAATGTTAAATCTTCTAAAATTCTTCACCGATTGCTTTGAAATTTTGACACAACGTTGCATTCGAATACGCGCGTGCTTTTATATACCTAAGATGTCACACTTGTGACAGGTAAAAACATACTTTTTTTTGTAAAACAGCGCTATCTGTTGGACGTAAAAGCAACACACCCTTACACTATATATTTTACGATTCCATTTCAAAGTTTCTGATATGTGTGTCCGCTATACACTAAAAATCAACCGGACCGACTTACGTGCAAGGAAAAAGGGAGAAAGGGAAGAATCGAAAAAGGGTAAAACGGGGTAAAGTAAAAACGGTAAAAGGAAATGGAAAGGGGAAATAAGAAAAAAGAAAAGGGGAAGAGGAATGGGAAAGAGGCAATAAGGAAAATATAAATGAGGGAAGGAAGGGAAATTATGAGGAAAAGGGGAAAACGTGGTAAAAGGAAATGGGGAAGTGGGAGAAAGAGAAAGAAAATATGGCAAAAACGAAAACGGGAAACGGAAATGGGGAAGGGAAAGAGGGAAATGAAAAGGGTAAAATTAAAGAAGGAAAGGGTAAAAGGGAAAGGTTAAATTTTGTGACGTTCTGTAATGTTTTATCAAACTTTCAATTTTCGTAATTTAATTTATATATACACTCAAATTTAATAACAGCGAAGCATTTTCGGGTCTGCTAGTACTTTAATATAAAAAAGTTTAATATTTGTAAGTTTCCCTGTCTTTTATTATAAGTAAAAGACAGGGAAACTTAAAAATTTATCATAAAGTAACATAAAACAATATTAAAACCGAAATTTTCGAGTTAAGTAAAATTATTATTCTTATATAAAGAACAAAGAACGTACTGTAATACTAGTTTGTCCCATTTAAAACGAACTCACCAATCAGCCTTCTATAAATAAATTAACTGCCTCGCCAAAAAAAGAATTAGACGCCTGCCAGCTGAAATTAATTTACTCAAGTCAACAATCCGTCAGGCAATAGAAAAATTAAACTTACCACCATACTGCTTTCCAACCATGGAGTGGTCTCCAATCATGTAAATTTAAACCAATATTTGTTTCGGTTCCGCCTGGCAGCTGATGAGCTGTGCGTCTGCGGGGAGGTCCAGTCGAACGAACACATGATGTTCGATTGCCCAACCATTGTGAGGGGGGGGGGGGTAGAACTCAAGTCACCGTGGAACTTATAGATCAAAGGGCAAATTGACCACTCACAAGCGGCGAGTCAATGTGGCGACAGCCGCATAGTCGGATCGTGTGGGAGTTCCTCGATGCGGTTGCTTTGTTCAACCGACATCAGTAATTTACCTAAGGGAAGACTCCTACCGCACTGCTGTCGGAAGTAGCCAGAGATATATGGCTGACCACCAGCCAATTAAGGCTCCAAGCGCTTTAACGGTGGAAAGGTACTTACTGACATTCAGCGGCCTAGGCGTGGCAGCGAATCGCTGTCTTTGACGAGATAAATTTAATTGTTGATAGTCATATATGTTTTAATAGTTGACGGGATGCGCCTACCCGTTTTAGTGATATATGACAAATGGGTGGGTCACGCAAGCGAGTTGTGTATGGTACCGCGCTTATTCCGGTCACGCTTTTAGGTTAGCTCTAGGAACTAGTTACGACACTGGTCGCTAAGTTGTTTCGAGGGTCAGTAGCCGTTCGTGGCACAGACATTCATGCTTTAAGGGAAGACCGAATGGGGTGGTGGCGAGAGAAATGCCAAGCAAACCGACTTACGACCGTACTGAATTCAAATAGTTCATCAACTTCTTGATTCAGACAAAGAAAACCGGCTTGGATATTGGAATTCTTCGGTGATAGCGATATTAGTCGTGGCTTATGGCAACCAACATCTCTCCAGATTTGATTGCAACAGATTTTTTCTTTGGGATTAAATCAAAGAAAAAACCTATAGTGACAAACCACAAACTGTTTTAAATATCAACCCGCAAAGTCTGAATACAATTGAAAGAAACAGAGTTAAAAGGGTGGAAGCGTTCATTTATGAAGATGGTGGCCACTTCCAGCATTTACTCTAGAATTTAAGATACTGGAATTTTTAAAATAAAATATTTAATTGAATAACTTACAAATGCAATTTTTATTTAAATTTACTGACATAGATGAGTTGCGTTTTATATAAGACACTGTATTTTAATGGCTTATAATTATAAAAAAAAGAAGTACAGCGAAATTGGAAAAACGGTTTGATTTTTCGTTTTTTTTTCAAAAATAATGGATTACGATCAGATTGTTATAGTTATTAAAAAATAATTCTTCTTAATATTGGGATAAAAAATATTCAAAGATCTAAACGACTAGGTTAAGATGTATAGTTGAACGGATTTATGAAGACAAGGAAAACATGAAAAATACCTTTTTATAAATATTAAAATTATAAACAACCGTTCTTTTTTTGTACATTTCGATGTTAATGAAGAATTAAACAAATGCAGTTTGATAATTGTAATATGAAATTCTATATTGCATAAACAAATTTATGTATACATATTAAAATTAAAATTTTAAGAAACAGAAATGAGAAATT
Organism: Lycorma delicatula; assembly: GCF_047948215.1. Lineage (NCBI taxonomy): Eukaryota > Metazoa > Arthropoda > Insecta > Hemiptera > Fulgoridae > Lycorma > Lycorma delicatula. The sequence goes on from NC_134460.1 coordinate 157,389,136, forward strand.
TAAAATAAATTACGTCGAAAATTCTTAACTGGAAATACAACATTTATTTAAATACCAGAATAAATTTGTTATGCAGAAATACTTGTCTGTAAGAGCGAATAAAGAAATTAATTTTAAGGAAAATTAAGTTTATATCTACTGATTTTTATTATTTAAAAAAGATCGGCTAGAATGTTACGCGTTATAAAATTTACATAATCATACGTAAAAATTACCTGCCGATTAAAAATCAAATGAAAAATGTCGTAATGTTTGTATATTAGATTAAATCACCGATAAAAAATATTCTGCAATAAAAAACATCTTAATATACATACATAATTTTTAAGATAAATGGCTTTATTTCTTTTAAAACAGGAAAAAAATTGTTAAGTTAAACTCTGTGTACGTCTGTTACAAAAATTTCCTGGAAGTTTTAAAATGTTTACGAATAATATATCATGATATTTAACACGCTACAATGAATTTAAAAAAAAAACATTGTTATTTTAGTATTTTTATTTATAGTCGCATCAACAATTAAAGTCATTATAGATTCATCAATAATGGAACTGTACCGGTAAACGTGTAGCTTTGAACAACTCAGGTCGACCATTCCTGAAACGTGTGGTTAATTGAAACCCAACCACCAAAGAACACCGGAATCCACCATCTAAATATTCAAATTCGAAAAAAAAATCAACTGCCTTTATTAGGTTTTGAACGTGAGCGTGAGAACTGTCGACTTCGAAATCAGCTGATTTACGAAGTCGAGTTTACCACTAGACCAACAAAATTTTAATAACCGTCAACATCAAAGAAGTAGAAATAAGTTGCTTTAAATTAATAAATCGGATTATTTATTATACCTTAAAATAATTTTAGGAAAACTAAGAGGACAAAAGGTTATAAAGATAGGAATTGTGATGAATCAGATATAACGTTTCAAAAAATCATTAATACGAATTTTAATAGATATTGTTATTTTTCTATTAAAATTCGGGTTGGAAGAACGGAGGACCGTATTCAAATAGATTTTTTAATTGATTACACCTGAAAGTTGGGTAAATGCACAAATAACAAAGTAATTTATACTTCGGTCGATCACTGCTTTGTTCGGCTGCCCTCAATCAGTATAGATAATTTGTGTGGTAGTAATTAAAACTTGGATAAAATAATTAAAATAATAAAAACAAAAACAAAATAAAAAACTTAAATACAAAAATATACAACTGTCGTACAAAAAAGAAAATTTTAAGAACACCATTAAAAAGTATGTAAAATACTACTTAGGAGAAATAAAAATACCCGGTTCAAAACTTCTTTATTATTGTCCAGAATTCGACGAAAGTTCCTGGGCGATTTAAATTTACGACGCAAGGCCGAAAAACGTATGCAATCTACAAGGATGTGCCGCACAGTCAAGCGGCATTTGCATGGTACGCATATCGGTGCATTTTCTGCTGACATCAGATACCCGTGAGTAGCTCTTGTATGTCCTTCCCGCAATCGGCAGAGGACCACTTCCTCTCGGCAAGTTTTCCTGTGGGAGGAATCCCACGGTAACACAGTATCTTTGATATAGCGAAGTTTGTTGTCGACTGTGGCAATCCAGTCGTCTTGCCACCTCGCGCAAAGTGCGTGTTTGACATTGTTAATGAAGTCGTATGTATTAACGCGGGTAATGAGGGATGGTTGACTACAAGCGTCCTTAGATAGGAATCTACACGTTCATTACCCGGATTCCCCACGTGACTAGGGATCAAGCAGGAACTCACATGTATATTATGACGGTTCAACTCGGCGATTGCATTGTAGATGTCGGTGACGTTAGGACGTCTGGAATAAAAATTTTCTAAGGCTCGGAGAGCAATACACGAGTCGCTACAAATAAGGATATGACGGTACTTAGGGTTAATGATATTCAAAGCCTTATGTATAGCGTATAATTCGGCAGTAAAGACACTCGTAAGACTTGTTACTTTCGAATACTTAAGACTTGCTATTTTGGCGATTTTACAAATAATTTTACGCATTACAAAAATCTCTTGCATGAATTACAGAGTTGACTTAAGTCTAGAATCAAAGATCAAAAAGGACAGTTTAAATTGGGCGCATGGCCGTAGGCTGATTACTTTTCTTTCCGCTTGACAGCACCACTAAAAAAGCTGGTTACTCAAGAACAGAAAGCCTTTCAGTTTTTTAAATACGAATATGTAGTCACAGTTCGACTTGCATTCCGTAGAAATTTTAATCGGGAAACATTCGTCGATTTCATAATCTGTCTAAAACGACCTGTGTCAAAGGAGAAGGACAGAATGACCGAAAAGGGATCACAGTGCGGGGAAGGTTTTTATTCCTCCCATACCTAGGAGGACCAGCTAATGCATTGCACATCCTCAGAGGTTGCCTTTGCCTCTAACCTACGGAGACCCTGTGAGACCCGGCTATTCCGTTTCCCGCGGGGGTCGTTCACCCAGTAGGTCGGGACTGGGTCATTTATATGCCTGCCTTTAACCGTACGATAAAATTTTTAGGACGTTAATTAAGTAGTAAAATTAGTGATTTCTCATAAATTTTTATCTGAAAAATCGCATAAAATACGTCCCAAAACCGTATCTGGAATAGACTTTGAGAAATCTGGGATGAAAACCAATAATTGGGTAAAAAAAGCAATGTTTTTTTTTTTTATGTTTGACGTACAATTGTTTTGTTAAATGGGTAATAAATACGTAAAAATTATAAAGAAAACTTGTAGAGAATTTAATTCTGAACAAAACATTGTAAGATAAGTTAAATAAAACATAAAAAAGTTAGAAAAATTAGAATTTTATGTAGAAACAGTACATTACTACATTTGTCAGAAAAATACTGCGGTATTTTACCTCAATTAATTGGTTTCACCCAAGATTTCTCAAAAACTATTCCAGATACGGTTCGGGGACCTATTTATTCGATTTATCAGGCCAAAAAACACAGAAATCACTAAATCTGCTTCTTAATTGACAACCTAAAAATTTCAGTACGTCTTCATTTCACCGGAGTAGCTGAAATTATTCACTAGCCGTAACGCGCAAAAGAAGCATTTTAGGACATATGTTTATATGACCTTTTTCCATTATTTTCTCAAGTAAAATAGGTCAGGAAAGTCTCGGGAAAACTTTGTGATATACTCTGTATATATCAGGTCAGAAACGGATGGGTATCTTAATCGACGGATGACAAAATGAATTAACCCAAAATTTGTCTGGATGGATTTGGAAGCAGTAATCAAAACAGTGTCGCAAAATACACTATTAACTACAAAATAAAATACAATTGTGGTTTAAGTCAATGTTAATTATTAAAAATACAAACTCATGAAGCAATGTTGGAATAAATGTGTAAAGATGTTAAATATATAAAATAAAACAAAATAAATCACAATTCATAAGGCGTTAATAATTTTTTTGCAGTGTCCTTAAAAGGTGAGGCCAAACTCTAGGAAGTGGTTCTACTTAATATCTGAAGAAAAAATGCCCAGTGAACATAGGTCTGAAAACGCATATTTTTCTATCTGTCCCCATTTTGTTTTGAAAAAAAAAATTTTATAAACGGTTGGAGATAACGCAATAAATTTTTTAGTGTATTTTAAACTAACCTTTTTTTAATTGGACAAGAAAACGCATTCGTTAACAAATTTCAAAATGGCAGTCGTTTCAATTTTTCAATCTTAAATATCTTAGGAATTATTAAATTTATCAAAGTATTGTATTATAAAAATTATGAAGCATTTTTTTGTGAGCAAAACGACACCTCATTCGTAAAAATCCGACGACAAACAACAAAGTTATTGCAATCATAGGCCTAAACCTATATTGGCGGCTATCTTGTTTTTTCTTATCGTGACTCACTTGATAACAAAATCTAATTTTCCTTTTTTTTTATAAAAGAAACCACGATAATAAAAAAAATCTTGATGGCCGCCAATAACGGTTTAGGCCTACTTTTTGCAATAACTCTGTTGTTTATCGTCAGATTTTTACGAATGAGGTGTCGTTTTGTTCACAAAAAAATGCTTCATAATTTTTATAATACTATTTAATAAATCTAATAATTCCTAAGATATTTAAGATAGAAAAATTGAAACGACCGCCATTTTGAAATTTGTCAACGATGAGTATCGTTATTTTTTTCCCCTATTAAAAAAAGTTAGTATAAAATAAACTATAAAATTTTATCGCGTAATCTCCAACCGTTCTTGAAAAATAATTTTTTTTAAAAACAAAATGTCGAACAGACAGAAAAATTTGCGTTTTCGGACCTATGTTCACTGGACATTTTTTCTTCAGATATTAAGCAGAACCACTTCCTAGAGTTTGGTCTCACCTTAAAGGTCACTGTATATTTTTTTTAACAATATTTAAACGGAGATGGAGAAAATTCGGATTATTCTTTATTCAGTATTATTTAAAACTTCATCGATAGACTGATAAAAGAAAATCTTTCTGTAAAAGAAAATCTTTTAATTTTATTTTAAATACAGTAATTTAATGGATTGATTTTTAAACCGATTCCGTTATTTATTAAAAATGGCTGCAGAAACATAATAAGCCCCTTATTCGTAAGCCTAACAGTTGTGAACTATTCACTAGTTGTGTGCCTAACAGTTGTGACTATTCTTTTTGACGAAGATTCTACACACGAGTAAATAGAAAATAAGTTTAAAAAATGTAGATATTCATCCCAGCAACAAATGCCTTCTCTAATATCAGTAATAAATATTAAAAAAAATTAAATTATAAAACCTCTTGTAAAAAGTTAAAGAGCTATTTATATTTTATCGGCAATCTCTTCATTTCACGTAACCTTTTTTACCACGTAGTACCTTAAAATTGCCATTTTCTAAAAACTAGACCGTTAATTTATACGAAGATAAACCTTAGTTTTCTTCAACCAGTTTTTTCTTTTACTTTTAATTTAGTTATTTTTAATTGTTAGTTTGAATTATTAATGTTTCTTTAATATTACCTTGTAATTAATATGAACACAGCAAAATACAGATATATTAAGGTTCCTTCATACTTAAACAAGTATTGAAATTTTTATTTTATTCATGGATAATCAAGTATCAACTTTAAAAAATCATTACAAGAAGAAAAAGCTCAATTATATCGAAAGGATTCTTTCCGCTTACGTGCAGCATAGAAGTGCTGCATTATAATAAGTTTTATTCCGTGAAAATCCAACTTCTACAAAAACTTTTTCGGTAAAAAAGACATAAAAAGTGTTATTAAAATTAGAGTTAAAAAAAAAAAAAAAATTATTTTTATTTGTTATCTTCAGAACGGATTCTCTTTTTAACAGTAAGAGATTGTTAAACCCAGAGTCGTATTTGGTAACAGCCTTTGTTATAATTCCATATCACGCGTATAAAACCTGCTTATATTACACAACCCTCAACAAGTAAGTTACATTAATCGAAAAAAACATCATATTTATCATCTATATAAATGATATATTATTAGGTAACATTTATTTATTTTATAAAAATATTCTTCCTCAAGGGATAAGTGCCTGCACTCAGATATAGGAATTCTACTATTAAGGTTCTAGATGAAAGCTGTTGGAACATCAAATAATACAATACAAAATAACAACGTACGTTATACACGATTATGATTCAGAATAGCAGGATAGGTAAAATGCCGAGCGATTCAAAAAGGACTTCACAACATTAAAAGCACGTAAAAATTTATTTAGATAACTTACAGATTCGGTTGAGATCTTTTTCATAGCAAAAGAAATCACATTTTGATTCAAGTAGTTCATTAATACCGAATTAGACCACCAGTTTTGTTAAAAATGGATAAATTGACTGGTGCGGAACGTGCTCACTTGCCAAGGTTGAAACCAAAACGTGTGTTTTGGTTTCACGATTTGCAGTCAGCAACTACAGTTCAACGTAATTTTTGAAGAGAATACGGTAGGAAACCTCCTAGTAAGCGTACAATTTAGTCAGCACCAAACCTTCGTTATTTAGACAGTTTTTTCTTTTAAACATACAAAATCAATAGGAGGCCCACGCGTCCCTGAAACTGCTGTGAACAAATTCACAAAAACTTTGCACGTAGTCCGAAAAAATCAACTCGACGTGCGTCACGTGAGACTGGTATCCTAAAACGACTGTTTGTACTGTATGACTGTTTTGTATTAAGTAAACGATTGGACTTGAAGCCATGCGAACTAACCACGGTTCAACGCATTACAGATGACGACTACAAAGCTGGTCGGCTGCAGTTTTATGTGGAAAAGATGGATAGAATTGCAGAAAATGTAGTTTTAGTGACGAGTCAACGTTTCACATCAGGGGCGAGGTGAAAACCCACAACTGCCGAATACGGGGTAGCAGAAACCCTAACGAAATTTGTAGCAATTCTGTGATAGCCCTAAGGTCAATGTTTTTTGTTTCTTAAGCAAAGAATACTGTACGGCTCTCCTTCTTCTTCCAGGAGGCAACCGTAAATTGTAACGTTTATCAAAATTTTATAATTCCTCATTTAGACGATGATGACCAAAATGGACGGCATAACTATCAGTAAGACGGGGCACCAGCTCACTACCGCCTAGAAGTCCGAGATTTTCTTGATACCCGATTTCCTGATCGGTGAATAAGTCGTGAAGGTCCAACTGCATGGTCACCTCGCTCCTCAGATTTGACCCCTCTAGATTTTTCTGATGGGGTTTCATTAAAGGTAAGGTCTTTATGAAACGTCTTTGTCTAATGATCCTGTTAAGCGAAGACTTCGAATTAACTTTACAGTTACAGAGGTAACGCCCGACTTGCTGGCTACAGTCTGAAATGAAATCTCCTTCAGGTGGGATCTATGTCGCATTACAAATGGATGCCATATCAAACCGAAGTGAATGTTAGGTGACAAACTTGATGTATTTTTCTATGAAATGAAACCTCAACCGATTCTGTAAGTTCTCGATATTTTTTTATATATTTTTTTAGTTGTAAAGTTCTTTTTTAATCACAAAGTATATTAAACTGATCGGTACCCGATTTTAATGTGTTTTATTCTGGTATTATACTGTGCTACAACTTGTGTTTTATATTGTGATACTCAAGGTTTACAGGTTTCACTCTGGTGCCGCCTCCATGGCGCGAGTGGTAGCGTCTTGGATTGTTATCCTGAGGTCCCGGGTTCGAATCCCGGTTACACATGGCATTCTCACACACGCCACAAATAATTCATCTCATCCTCTGAAGCAATACCTAACATTGGTCCATGAGGTTAAAAAAAAGAAAAAAAGGTTTTATTCTGTTAATTTTAAAATTTTTCTAAAGAATTTCAGCCCGAAGTAGAATATTCTCACACAGGGAATAAAAACGTTGAATATCTTATTTTAATGAGTATTAATTGATTTCAAGCTAGATTTTGTTTCTTAATTTTAATACCTTAGCGAGTCCTTTAAAGCTGTGATTAAATATAAACACTACTATTACAGTTTCATAACTATTCTATCATTACAGTAAACAAGAATGTCATTAACACTATCGGTAATTTGAATTTAAAAATAAAAGAAACTGTTGAAACATTTGTATGAACTGTTTTTCAAAAGAAAAAAGAATAAGCCAGACATTCTTTTCTTTTTTTTATTTCAAGCAAGAGAGATGATTTATATAAATTTTTATGAAAGCGACATTTGTATTTGACCCTCCTACTTAAATAATTTTTGTTGTATAATATAATCTTTAGATTATATGGAAATATTCAAGTTTTTACTGAAAAAAATAATATTGAAACATTGCAGTTACACCAACCGAAGTAAAGTTTTTAAAGTAATTGTATAACAGGATCTCCTACGTACGTCGACAACCTTATATTATAGCCGTTTCCTATCTCGATGTGCTGGAACAACCCACCTATATTTGCAGTACAGATACACACAAAAATGCCAGCGCATATAAAATATTATTAGCACATGAATTAGAAATAATTATAATAATAAAATGATATGCATTATAAAATAATATACTAAAAGCGATGTACGTATTAATCTATTATCTGGAAAACAAAGAAAATCAAACGCAACATCAAAAAAATATATATTTAAATGATACGACATTAAATATTTTTATCATCGTTAAAAAAACCAAATTGCTCGTTTAAATAGAAAGAATTAGTTTGTACATAAACAAAAATATTAATCAGTGTAATAGAGTATTTATAAATTTAAATTTAAAAAAAAACTGTTCAGAAGATAAATATTAAAAAAAAAAAACTGATCCAACCAAAAATTTGAATAATCGTACAAATAATATTCTGTTGAAGATGAAATGATTAATCCAACGCATACCTTATTGCAGAAACAACGGGGAAGATGAAAAACTTATCTCGTTTCTTTCAAGGTAAAAAAACTTTGGGGAATGTGAAAAATTTCTATTGGTGAATTTTTTATTACATAAAAAAAAGTTGTCAACTCTGGGTTGTTTCTGATGTACGGCTTAGACACACAACGTAATTTAAAATATTTATCATTTTATTTAAATATATTTTTTCGTTTAATTCAATGATTCTAACTAAAGCGCGCGCGCATGTTGTATTTAATTCGCGCGGATGTGGCGATGTTAGCGGCGACGGTCGGCACTAACTAAACTATTTTCACAACTTACGTAGAACAAATTTCGCTTGTACAGCCGGCAGACCTCGCGGCTTGTATAGCCGCGAGGTTTAACGCACCAGGTACCAACTCAACCGAGCGATCGAGTTCAAGACCCGGTCAGACAGAGTTAATTTTACAGTTTAAGTGTTACTCATTTATTTAATTCTACCGCTTACCTGTGACGTCAAAGCATAGCAGATGACAAAAACATTTTTTTGGGGTGGAGGTGCGATTTTATAAAATCTTTTTTTGCAAATATTGTTATTTTTTGATTGTTAAGAAATGTGCAAGAAAAACACGATCTTAATTAGGCGAAATCTCAAGTATTGAGGGTGACGACCTTGCTCTACAGCCTCACCACCCTTGGCCTTTTAAGTTGAAAATTTAGTGCCATCAATGCCCCATATATAGAAGTAATTTGACCGAGTTTGGTCAAAATCGGTCCAGTAGTTCTTGAGATATAAGGTGATTTAGAGGCCGACATTAAACACATACACGTACATACGAACATTAACATCCGGAAACTTTCCAACCGGTTTTTTGGGTTCCTTAGGTGTCAAAACATGAAGATCCGGTGAAAACCGCATACGCCCAAATTGGACCATTACAATATTCCTTCCGTTTCCCTTCTACAGCTATAGCGCTATGTAGACGGAAAAGTAAAATTAATAGGGATAGTTTAACGCGATTAGAATTTAGGTCGTTAGCTATCGGACGGCATTTAAGATTAGCTATCGGACAGGTAACAGAATCCTTCAGAATTAGACATGGTACAGTTGAATTCATTTTTTGGTCCCGTCATTTTTAACGTGGAACCAGTACATTCCGACAAATAAGGATGGAAGAAGAGCTCTAAGAAAAGGAAAGTGGTGAAAAAGATGATCTATCCTTATATCAGAAATACAACTCACCCTCTCCAGGCAGCCATCACGTCCACAAAACTTTACTAGCTCAAACATATAAAAAAAGTCGGACAGGAATGAACACCACCCGAAACAGGTTTGTACTAATAATTTACTATAAGAGAGTAGGAATAAACTCACCCGTTCCTTGAATTCTGTGTCTTGAAGTATCTGGATGAATTATTATCAGCCAGATTCTCTACTGAAGGCGCCAGAAAAATTAAAGTCAAAGTGAAAACGTTTAAAAATCCTTAAAATAATCTTAATTACATATGTACATAATTAATTAAGCGAGATTCTAACGCGACGTCCTGTGATTTCATCTATTTATTTTTATATTTCTTGCCGAAATATGACCAAACGCATTTTTTCGATTATGAAATGTTATCATATGTTTCTTTTCTTTAAGATGGAACGTATATACAAAGATTTTTCATAAAATCTTCCGTTTCAAAAGTAGCGGCTGATATCTTTCTAAGCGAATTATTGTACGTGAAGAAATCCAAAAATTAAGTCCTCTCACCGGTCGGCAGACAACTCGTACACTCATGACCGAATCTACACCTGTTGACATTGAAATTTATTAAATTTACTATAAAATGAACGAGGTCTACATTTTCAAAACGACTAATATTTTCTAACAGATAGAACCTATTGTTACATATTTATAGGGATCACCTATTTATGGTAAAGGTTTTCATTTTCGTACCGTGCTGTATATAATGGAAAAATTAAAATTGCCTAAAGATGAAAAAGTTGACAATAGCGTCAGTACTTTGTGAAGCAGATTCTTAACTCATCATTTAATTTAACAGCTGGTTAAAAAAAAATTAAAAAATAAACCGCATAAAAAATTGTAACGTAATTCCTTAATTTGACCTATATTTATTTTAATAAATAAAATTTAAAGCTAACACAATACAGCATAATGAAGGAATTTATGTCAGGCGTGAATTAATTTACGCCCCGCGCACATCAATGAGGTGTTGATATTAAAAGGAAGGAAGTTGTAACCCACGTAATGTATAGTATATTTCCTGTCTCCCGACGCAAATAAATGACCATCATTCATGCGTATTTGTTATTTTCTTTTAACATACATCCTAAACACATTCTATCCTTAAATATGACTATAAAAAATACAAATACATGCATAAGTATATTCAAGGTATTGTGTTTTGCATAGAAATATATGAATATAAAATTTATTTTGTTCCAACGTACTTCTAAAGGTTTAACGAGTACTTTGTTCTATCAATTCAATTATCCAACTCGCACATCTACACTGTTTAAGTTTATAGAACGTTTAACAACAGTCTCGGAACAATGGTTTACACTACTAAAGTAAAAATCTGGTATTATATTTATCGTTAAATTTTTAACAATATAAAACAGCATAATTTTTTTTTTAATCAAGTGTTTTCATATTGATTTCTATTAAGCCTAACATATTATTTTGCCTCATAAATAATATTAATAATCGGTTAAGGTTAAGGAACAAGTAAATTGCATCATAAAAAGAACGTGAAGAGGTTGAGGTTTCCAGCGAAAACCTCAATAAAATGTACGTATGTAAATACATACATATATAAATATATATTTTTTTTGTCTTCAGTCAGTTGATTGGTTTGATGCAGCTCTCCAAGATTCCCTATGTAGTGCTAGTCATTTCATTTCAGTATACCCGCTACATCTTGCATCCGTAACAATTTGTTTTACATATTCCAAACGTTGCCTGCCTGCACAATTATTCCCTTCTACCTGTCCCTCTAATATTAAAGTGACTATTCCAGGATGCCTTAATATGTGACCTATAAGTATGTGTCATCTTTTAACTATATTTTTCCAATGCTTCTTTATTCGTCGATTTGCCGAAATACCTCTTCATTTGTCACTTTATTCACCCATCTGATTTTTAACATTTTCCTATAGCACCGCATTTCAAAAGCTTCTAATCTTTTCTTCTCAGATACTCCGATCGTCCAAGTTTCACTTCCATATAAAGCAAAGCTCCAAAAAATCTTTTCCTAACGTTTAGTTTAATTTTTGATGTAAACAAATTGTATTTCTGATTGAAGGCTCGTTTCGCCTGTGCTATTCGGCATTTTATATCGCTCCTGCTCGTCCATCTTTAGTAATTCTACTTCCCAAATAACAAAGTTCTTCAACATATATATATATATATAAGTAAATTATTTTATGAATATAAAAAAGTCTATATAAATAAACACACTTACATTAATTGGGATCACAAAGATTTATAGTTTACAATAATGTAGTGCAGTGATTCCCAGACTGTGCAAAACTTATCTACTTTTTAAATCATCTACGTCAAATAATTCCATAAAAATATTTGTAGGGACTTCAAATGAAGTTATAGAAATAACGTGAAATAACACTCATTAAGGTAAATTTTATGTAATTCTTTAACCCTCAATATTTTTTTATCCCCAGGTTTCCTTAACTCCTAGTGAGCTTTTATAAAATCTTTTTAAATATTTCAAGTACTAAATTATAGAAATTTGTGTAGAAAAAATTACCGATTATTCTCGCTTTTCTTATGTAAAACTGGAACGTAAATAGTTTATTAATTAAACCGAAATGATTTTAAATAAATTACCCAAGATGAAAAGTCAGAAAAGTTCTAATATTTTATATCTTATATGGCAAAATCCAGCCAACAGTTTTAGCCGAAAGTGTTGGAACATCGCCTAAAATTTAAACTTCAAAAAAGTAATAAAGTAAAAATCACTCAATTATATTAATCATTAATAAATTTTACGCCATATAACTTTGCATTTTAAAATGAACAATCAAGACTCATCAGTATCACTTTGGAAACACAAGCGACAGAATGCCTTCACTGCCTCAAACTATTTAAACCTTTAATGAAGTTTCGTAGAAAAGCAATAATGACTATAAATAGGAAATATAAACATAAATATAGTAATACAGTTAAAAGGATTTAAATATGAAAACAATAACGAGGCAAACGCATTTACATGGCTTTGTTAAGTGTAAAGCACGTACGACAACGCAAGAAAAGAACGTAGGAGTTGTAAAGAGACGCCCACTTATAAGAAACTTTTTAAGCTGAACGATTTGAAAGTTCATTGTCCAGAAAAAACTGCATATGATATTGCAGTAAAAACATAAATGAATGAAAAAAGAATCCAGTAAAATTACACATTATATGAATAACTATCGTAAAAGGAAGAGAGTATATAGGACTGCTTGAAAAATGGAGAATAAAAAACTAATTAAAACGCGCATAAAAGCCTAATTCTCTAATAAAAAATTTTGATAATTATTCTACGAGTTCAGAAAGGATTTTAACCTCAAAAAAAAAATATATATATATATATATATATTTATATATAAATGCAACATCTTCATTTATGCAATAAATTATTCTTTGGAACCGTAATCTTACCAGATTAAAACGTATTTTTTTTTTTTTTTTTCCACATAGATTTCCACATAGACAGGAAAATAATCATTTTATGACTACTCCTTCGAGTTCAAACGGATCTTCAGCCTTCCTTTTGTATAACCAACCATAAATTTATAAATTGTACCCGCTTAAAAAAAGACTAATCCTTTCTGGTAGCGAAATGTTAATAATAGGAAAGGCAGATAGATATAAAAATAGACTTTTTAAATATTATTATTTAAAAATGTTAAAATGAGGTTTGAAAAGAAAAATTAGGTTGATGGATCATCACCCACCGAGTTTTTCTAGTGGTAAACGTGTCTTCGCAAATCAGCTGATTTGGAAGTCGAGAGTTCCAACGTTCAAATCCAAGTAAAGGGAATTACTTTTATACGGATTTGAATACTAGATCGTAGATATCGGTGTTCTTTAGTGGTTGGGTTAAAATTAACCACACAGCTCAGAAATGGTCGACCCGACACTGTACAAGACAACACTTCATTTACACTCATACACATCATCCTCATTCATCCTCTAAAGTAATCCTGACGGTGGTACCGGAGGGTAAACAGAAAAAGAAATGAAAAAACAGAAGAAAAAAAGGTTGATAGATCATACAGTAAATTAAGGCAACAAACAATATGTTCCTCGAAAGAAATGTAACATTTAAAAACAGAAGGGAAGAAAAACGCTTGAGGATATAAAAGAAATAGTTAAAGATGAAGGATGTAGTGAGCGTTATAATTTTAAAAGACTGATGGCGTGTGATAAGACATCGAACCAGTCCGGTGACAGATGAAAAAAACAACACTGACAACACAGTTGTAAGACTTTCCCAGAACGCACAGTTGTTTCTGATGTACGGCTTACACTCGCAACTTAATTTAAAATAATTATCATTTTATTTAAAAAACAATATTTTTTTGTTTATTTAATTCAATGATTCTAATTAAAGCACGCGCGGATACCGTATTAAATTCCCGCAAGTATTGTGGTTCTAGAGTCGACGGTCGGCACTAACTAAACTAATTGGTTTGCCTGGCATTTCTCACGCCACCATCCCATTCGGTCACCCTAAAGCATAAGATCGAATGTCTGTGCCACAAACGGCTACTGAGCCTCGAAATAATTTGGCGACCGGTGTCCTAACTAACTCCTAGAGTTTACCTAACAGCGTGAACGGACTAAGCACGGTGCCATACACCACCGACTTACGTGTCCCGACCGCTAACTTGGCATATATTTACTAAAATGGGTAAGTATACCCCGTCAACTACTAAAAATATATATTACATCTATGAATTAAAATTTACTTCAACTAGATAGCAATTCGCTGCCATGCCCAGGTCACTGAATGCCAGCAAGTACCTGTCCACCATATTAAAGCGCTTGGAGCCTTAATTGGCTGGTGGTCAACCATATCTCTAAGTTAGCTTCCCACAGCACTGCGGTAGGAGTCTAAGTAAACTACTGATGTAGGTTGAACAAAGCGACCGCATCAAGGAACTTCCACACGGTCCGAACAATGCGGCTCTCGCCACATTGACTTGCCGCTTGTGAGTGACCCTTGACATCTAAGTTCCAGGATGGGCCGGTCTCTGCCCCCCCTCCACCAAGAGCAGGGCAGTCAAACATCAGGTGTTCATTTGACTGGACCTTCCCGGAGAAGCACAGCTCATCGACTGCCGGGCGGAACCGAAACAGGTATCGGTTCAAATTAACACGGTTGATGACCACCTGGGCACCCGTTGCTCTTAAAAACGAACTCGAGGATACCATCCCCCCAGATCCCGTAACAAACTTGTACGCAAATATAAACTTGTAACTAAACTAATGTAATTTCACAGATTATAATACATAGAACATAGAGCAAATATCGTTTGTATGAACACCAGGAAACGGGTGACTGCAGCCGTTTTTCTGGATGTGGCCAAGGCCTTTGACAAAGTTTGGCATAGCGGGCTGCTTTATAAGCTAGCGCGATCGGCGATCCCCTACCGCTATGTCAGACTGATGCGGTCATATCTGCTAGACCGACATTTTGTCGTGCGCGTAGGGGAAACGATTTCCTCCACCAGAGAAATAGCCGCTGGGGTTCCCCAAGGAGCAGTACTTTCCCCGTTCTTGTACACTTTGTACGTGAACGATATGCCGCTGTCGGAAGGGGTCAAAACGGCCCTTTACGCAGACGACACGGCATATTTCTACGAATCCGCAAACGTGGATTACGCGGTCCGGAGGCTCCAAAGGCAGCTGGACTTAGTGGAACCGTGGCTCGACATGTGGAGAATCAGGGTCAACGGTGAAAAATCGGTGGCCGTGATGTTCACATGCAAGACACGAAAACCGATCAGAGAGCTGGAAATCTCAGGGGACAAAATCCCATTTTGAGAAAACAGTTAAGTACCTGGGGGTGGTGTTGGACAGGCGGCTTACCTTCGGCGAAGATGTAAATTATGCGACCCGGAGGGCTAAGACCGCCAGAGCCTCGCTATACCCAGTGCTGAACAGTGCCACCCCGTACCCACTGGCAACTAAGCTCCTCATTTTTCGGCTGTACGTACTGCCGATTCTAACATATGCTTACCCGGCATGGGGGGCAGTGTTGAGCTCCTCGCTTCAAAAGAAGATCGAGGCCGTCCAAAACATCGCGTTGCGGACGATCTTTGGAGCTCCGTGGTTCGTCAGGAACGCCACTCTCCGATCTGATGCGAGATTTCAATCCGTGTCCGTGGTGGTGGTGGCGCAGGCGCGCAGACTGTTCGGGAGAGCGGCTGTGTCCGAACACAGTCATCTTCGGGACATCTGCCGAGAGGACCCAACTCCGACAGTTGTAAGGAAGCGGCCTCACGCCGTACTGGACGAACCACCGTGATGGTGCGGTGCGGTAGCCGAAAATCGACAAACCAGGCTTAGGGGCCTCCATATCGCATGAGCCATAAACGGAATAGTGCGTCAGGCGCGTTTCCGGGGTCGCGAGTGAAAAGTTTTCGCGAGTTATATAGTTTGAAGACGTCAAACACGGTAAGTCGCGCATAAAACAAAAACGCGGTCTAAATTTAAAAAAACTTACAGTAAGACAAAATATCCCAGCAATTGCGACTCCTCCGGAAAAGGGGACGCATTGCTCCCTCCTTATAGCTAGTGCCCCGTTGTGGCGTATTCCTGCTAGCCTATTAAAGAGTTAGCACCGAAAGGACTTCAGTGGACGGTCTGAAGGGGAATTACGTCGGGAGGACAGGCTTTATAAGCCTAGCCTTCCGCGGTCGGCCCATGAAATGGGTTCGATAACGCTGGTTTAACAACGGATTGGAATGCAATTAAATCCGTCTTAAATTCACTAAAATAATAATAGACAAAACTTGAAAAATTAGATCCGAGATTAAAAAATAACCCTTTTAAAAACAAGCCCGATTAGAATGATCCAGCAGCAAGGGACTCTGTCCAGGTTCTGCGATAAAGTAGGGAGTAATAGACTCCTGCCAACTTTGCATTCCATTCCATTCCATATGAACACCAGACCGGGTTAGCCGCAAGGCTTAACACACCGGATAGTCGAGCGGTCGATCGAGTTCCGAGACCCAGCTAGACTAATTACTTTTTTTTACACTTAAATATTATTCATTTATTTAATTATTTTGCTTACCTGTGACGTCAAAACATAGCAGAAGACTACACAGCATTTTTTGGTACGGGTGTGCGATACAAACCTTTTTGTGACAAATATTGTTATTTTTTAATTTTATGAAATGCGCCTAAGAAAAATACGATCTTAATTAGGCGAAATCTCGAGTTACTGAGGGTGACCTTGCTCTGCAGCTTCACCTTCTTGACCTTTTAAGTTGATAATTTAATGATATCAATTCCCCATGTATAGAATAAATCTGACCAAGTTTGGTCAAAATCGGTTCGGTAGTTCTGGAGATATAAAGTGATTTATAGGCCGAACCGAACGTACATAAATACGTACGAAGATTAACATCCGGAAAATTTCCATTCGGTTTTTTGGGTTCCTTAACTGTCAAGATCCGGTGAAAACCGCACATGCCCAGATTGGATCGATTAAAATACTTTCCCTTCTACAGCTACAGCGCTATCTAGATGGGAAAGTAACGACGAATAAAATATAATTATTAAAAAAAAAAAAAAATTAGATATTATTTCAGATAAAATATCAAACATATAACAAAATCAAAAAAAAAAGTTAAAAGATTTAGCAAGACATGTTATTTCAAAATTTTTAACAGGAGCTTTTAAAATAAATATAGCAGTACGACTGCAAAACAAATTACGTACATTCATTATCTGTTCTGTAAACTTAAAAATATACATGTTTGTTGTGAGTATCAAAGTTTCAACGGTACTTTAGATGAATTGTATATAATTTAAAAGTTATTCACCGCAAACTAATCAAGTAGTATACAAACTGTATTTTTCTAAGGAGTATAAGAAGAAAGAATTTTAAGTAAGATCACTTGAAGAATTACTCTAATTGCAACTCTTGTTGTTAACATTAAACAATCATTCAAAAACTGAAAATGAAATCCCTCAAGGATTCCTAATTCCTTATAGCTTACAACAAGCTTACAACCTATTTCATCAAGGTTTTTTTTATAAAAAAAGAAGAAAAAATCAGTAACAATACGATTTGTAATCATGGCCGTAGATTTAAATAAGGTATATTTCTAAAATTGTGTTCAACTAAACATGTAATTTACTTTTAATTCAGATTACGAGTAGAAACATAAATTACTTTTGAAACGATAAACAAAGTATAAGACATAAAACGTACTTCAACGCATGAAATAAACCACCAAAAGTAAATTGATATAAAAATTAAGTAAATAGAAATTTTTCCTTTTTTTAATTAAAACTGGTGATGTTCTTGAAATTTGTTTTTCCAACAATTTATTCCAAACGTACCGATTCAATGTGATAATTTTTGTAATAAAAAAAATCTTTAGACAGTATAATGGAATTTGACATAACATAATAGCATATTGATAAAAATTGATCAGATTACGCTTTCTCTTGCTGCAGCATGGAATTCTGTTTACAAACATCTCATTCAAGGTGTGAAAAAACGTTCTGGGATTGAAGAAAATAAATATAAAGATGTTTATGAAAATTTTAAATCAGTAAAAACATGTAAATTTTAAAGCCTTTTTGTAACTAAAAGAGAAGAAAAACATGAAATTAAATAATAAAATCATTAAAGGAGTGTGAAAAGGATTAGATGAAAGTAATAACAATGTTTATGATAAATATGAATTAACGAACAATCAACTTAGTAATAAAATATAACGATTCGATTAAAATTGTTCAACAAGTTTATCAGAGGGTATCTAAGAGCAGTACTCAGTCTCATTAATTAACCGATTCAGTTACGAAAAGACATTATAGAAAAATCATTAACAAAAAAATTACTGATTTTTAGAAAGTAAGAAATTTAAAAAAAAATCTGATGTGGACCACACGACTTTCTTTTACGCCTATTAAGTTTTATATACACGTTTTTAAAAAAATGAAAAACATAAAATTTTATTTAATTAATAACTTCTGATATTTTTCTTTTTTTATTGATATTATTGAATTATTATTTTATGTAATTTTTTTTACCAAAGGTTAATAATTATTAATAAAATAAAATATATTTAACATTAAAAAAAAGTTAAAAAAAGGAGATGAAATCAGATTTGAACCTATGTTCATGCCTTCCCCTGGTAAAATTCAAATTTTTCAATAATTGAAATTTTATTTGGCTATAACTCTGGAACCAATGAAAATAAGTACCAATTATATGATATACCGTTGAAAAACTCTTAATGATTACTGTAGTTAAGAAAAAGTACAAAATCCACAATTTTTAGATTTTGAGCTTTTTTGACACTCTTGGTCCAGTCATTGCAATCAAAAGGGGAGGTGCACAACTAGATGTTACAAAAGTGCTAAATAAAAAATTTCAACATTGTACGGCTAATCGTTTTTGAGTTATGCGAGATACATACGTACGTACAGCTGAAAGTAGTCAAAATGGATTCAGAGACGGTCAAAATGGATATTTCCGTTGAAATCTAAAAACCGAAATGTTTCTAGATTAAAATACTTCGTACAAGAAAGTAAAAATTAAAAATTAGCAAAATCCCTTTCGGCGCACCGGAAGGGGGAGGTAGATTTTACCGGTGCTACATAGGGGATAGAAACTTAAGAAAAACTTCAAATTTACTCAACCCGACAATGGATGCATGTGAAAAAAGTTTCACATGTTTGCTTGCATACGACAAGCCCCCATCTTCTTACAATTCCAATATATTTTGGCCTTCCCTTGCCGTACGGGTTGATCATATCAAAAATTGTTTCAGGTAAAAATTTTAGATAAGGCTAAGAGGACTAACGACCACTTTACAGCGCCTATTAAGAGAGGTATGGTTCTTTTTTGTTTTCGAAACCCGGTTTTTTTACCTCCTGGGCCAGTGGTTGGTTATATCATAAAGCTTTACTTAGATAAGTTTTAGGCCCTTATCCAAACAATAGTAGGAACCTTAAATTACTTCGTTATTTTACTTAATAAGAAACTTATAGCGATATTTTGTTATTTCGAAAAAGCCCCCCATTTCCACCTACGTGGTCCGATTTTGGTCATTAACGAACTCGACTTGGGATGAATTATTTTTAAGGAACAATTTGAAAGTGATTGGTGAAAAATTACGGCAGTTATAGTGTCCACAAGAAAGTGAAATATATATATATATATATATATAAACATTTGAGCTGACGGTGGTTTTGAGGTCTGGGACATGTGAAACGCGAAGATCTGTCGAATCATGGTACCCATTACAGTAGGTAGCTTTCTTATAAAATCTACCTAAAAATAAACATTGTTCTTTGATATAGGATAATTAAAGTATTAGTAAATAGTATTTTTATATATGCCTTTTTTTTCAAATATTAATTTATTTAAACATATACTTTATATATATTTATATAGCCTATGAAAGTCCCGATAATATAAGGATTCCAACGCGGAGTCATACATTTAAATCAGTTCAGCCGTTGAGCTGCTAAGGATAGTGGAACAATCATATATATATATATATATATATATATATATATACTCCTAAAATACATTTAAAAAAAAAATACATTACACTCCTATTTGGGCAGCCTGGTAAAAATAGTACTCCCTTTTTCTGGTAAGCCTCCGCAACTATGTAAAAATACGAGTAAGACAACTTCTCACGTAAAAGATACGGAGTTGCCGAATGTTCAGAATGAACCACTGAGATGCGAGTTATTCAAAAACGACTCATTCATCTGATGTATTTTTAAAAAAAAATTTTTAATTAATTTAATCATACGCGCGCGCGCGCGCGTGTGTGTGTATCTGTATTCAACCCACCGGGTTGGTCTACTGGTGAACGCGTCTTCGCATATAGCTGATTTCGAAGTCGAGAATTCTAAGGTTCAAATCCTAGTAAAGGCAGTTACTTTTATACGGCTTTAAATACTAAATCGTAGATACCGGTCGGTGTTCTTTGGTGGTTGAGTTTCAATTAATGCATATTTCAGGAATGATCTACCTGAGATTGTACAAGACTACACTTCATTTACATTCATACATATCATCCTCTTTCATTCTCTGAAGTAATAACTTACGGTTGTTCTCTTATGAGAATCTGGCTCTCTGGCTCTCTTGTGCCAGATGGTATATAACATCCGGATCAAGTTGGTCAATCCCTGGTACCTTTCTCAGTGCCACTTGAGAGACCAACCGGTCGATATCTACGGAATCCACACCGCGTAAGCCAGGGAAGGGTGTATCACCCGCCCGAACTCCGACTTCTGCTTCAACCTCCTGAGCATCTGGAAACAAAGTATCCAGGAACGCCTGTAAGTCACCACAGGTGTTAAAGTACGGTTTCGACTATCAAATACGCGTCAAACACTGGACAGAACGTGCAATGGCCTTGACCGGTAACACGATTTTGCGAGCTGCCTGGGGTTGCTGTACACGTCTAGCATGGAGTCTTGTCAGCACCTGAGCTTGGCTTCCTCCACGAACGCACCGGTACATCTGGAGATATTCCGCTCGCGCATCATCGAAGCTATTGCAGCGCTGTTACAGTTTCCTAGCAGATGTAACCCTTGCGCACAGCACGATAAGATCAGAGGAACACTACTTTTTTCCGACTCTCCGCCTGCGGTTGCCCAGAAGCAGCGGTCACTCTTAGATCAGCGGACTAGCCGCCGCACAATAATCAATCCGATGGCCTAGATCGTCAAAGGACTATATTGAAACCGGTCTTGATGGCCCGTCCGCATCGCTAGGCCACCAAATCCACCCGCTCCATGCGTCACTCCAACTCTTGCTGTGCAGCTGCGCTACTCGCGCCGCATCCTGTCCCGTGTGTGTGATCCCTAACCATGTGAAAATCTCGGGTAATGAATGTGCGTATTCCGCTGCTAAAGACGCATGTAGCCGACCACATGTGTAGAAGCAATACTCGTGTTGCTTCTACCGATTTTATTAATTCTGTTGAACACACTATTGGAGGGGGTTGGCAATGTGACTTACTATTAAATGGATAATAAACTTTCTATTACAGGGTTTTTTTTCGGCTCATTTTTTTCATTATAGATTTCTAAGAAATTCAATAACAAATTTTAAGTTAATCGATTAGCCGGCCTCCGTGGAGCGAGTGGTAGAGTCTTGGCCTTTCATCGGGAAGTTACGGGTTCGAATCCCCGCCAGACATGGCATTTTTACATACTTCAAAATCATTCATCTCATCCTCTGCAACAATATCTAACGGTGGTCCCGGAGGTAAAATTAAAAACTCCGACACATCACGGATTCTGTCCTCCCATGGAGCTCTTCAATCCGGAATAATCGTCGAGAGGAGATTAATATTTGCCGTTTGCAGATAGGGCATACTAATTAATCTTATTCGTGGACTCCTAATGAATCGTACCGATGCACCCGTTTCTGTTCGCTGCGACTGCCGACTAACGATACACCACATGCTTGTGTAATATGTGTCGGAAATTTAAATTAGGAGCTACCATCCGAAAAATTCTGGGAAATAATCTGAGGACGTTATCGAATATCTTGTTATTTCTTAAAGCCGGACATCTGTATTCCAGTATTCCATAATTAGTATAAAGGTTTTTTTAGTATTTTATATTGTGCTTTACCTTTTCCTACTTTTCTTACGTTTTGAGTGCGGTTTGTTTGTTAATTTTATTTTTTGTTATTTAGTTTATGTTTCATTACGAAGCGCATGTTGTTATAAAATTAGCTTATATATAGTAGAATCATTGCTTTCGGGCTTTAATAACGAACCTTCGTAGCGCCAAAAAAAAAAATCATTATACAACTGTTTTCTTAATTTTTTCTTTCCCTGTTTCGGTAATATAGATCTGAGTCAGGTCCTTGTTGGATTAATTCTGAGAACTAGGAAGTCCACAGGATCAGTGGGATTTGATATGGTCACTTAAGAGGGGTTCTGCTCGTAGACCGGGTAAAATTTCAGTTCCCAATTCTGGATAATCGCACAGAAAGCCTATAACCAAAGTGCGCCTATTGCGTAAAATTTCCTAAGTCTTTTTAAAATTTAAATGCTTCATATAATTTTTAACTTAATAAACTTAGCGGCTAATGAACTTATACAAATTTATTGTTTTATGTAAAACATATGATTTAAAAAAATATATACGGTCGAAAGAATTGTAGTAAAATCCATACTTCAGCAAACATTTAATTCTGGACCTCGGTCAGTCAGTTATATAGCTCGGCTGTTTAGAAACAAACTCGGTTTTAAATTATTAACTGCTCCGTTAAAATTAAATCATTGTAATCAAATAGTTTTTTATATCAATTAATTCTATTTTTTATATTAAGAAGCAGTTTCTATTAATTTAGTTACTTCATAAATTTTTTTTTAATGGAAAGAATTTACTCTGCTGTCTTAATTTTAATAAGAAAAATTTTCCGTTCACAAACCGAAATTTTAAAACTTTTTTAAAGACTTAACATAACCTTGAAATAAATACGTATTTTCATATATTTATTTTGTATCTTAAAAATATTTGTTATAACTTTCAAATACTGTACGACAAAAATTTAAAAACAAATGTCTTAGGTAAAACAATTCTATAATTAAAAAAACATTTACAAGTAATTATCAGTTTAACTTCCGTAAATGTTTACGGTTTATGTTCGAACTTACTATTATTGAATCCTAGACTATCTCGTGCAACCCACACGATAATTACACTGTCGTTTTAAGCAAAATAATCGCGTGTGTGTTTCTAGAGAGTTGTTTTAAAATGACCTTCTCACGCAAACTCTTAAGCAATTTAAAATACTCTAAAGAACAATTGTAAAAATATAAGATGAAAGAAGTAAAGTAACAGTAATAAGCTATGAATGTTTATCGTTAATAATTATTATAGACAAGTTATGCCGGTAAAAATATGTTATCAATGTCATGATTATTTTGAATAAAATTGCTATTTTATTATGATAAAATTTATCTTAGGTAGCTTAGTACGAGAACTAGAGTACGGTTTGGGTGGGAGTTAAAAGTACGGGTTAGTTTTGGTGGGGATAAATGTTATTATAGAAACGGATACACTCAACCGATGAAAGAAGTTAGTTTGTTGAGTTTTTGCACGATTATCCAACAAGTTAACTCCATTCAGAACTAAAATATTCTATTGAATAAAAATTAAAGTATCATTAATGAATTTGGGTGACTTCATTATACAATAAAAAAAACAAGAAAGAAAGAAAGATATTTTTAATGCTATTCTCTCCCACTGAAAAATTCTTTTCAGACGTAGTTGAATTTAATAATAAAATTTTTATTTCTTTATTACTTCCTTGTACGAGCTAAAGAAAGTATTATAATAGCGAAAATTTCGGTTTTCAGATATAAAGGGAAATATCCATTTTGACCATCCCAATAGGTACGGATGTATCTCGCGTAACTCAAACACGATGAGATGTAGAATGTCGAAATTTTGGATTTAGAACTATTGTAACATCTAGTTGTGCGCCTCTCGTTTTGACTGCAATCGACTTGATCAAAAATATCCAAAAAGTCCAAAATCCAAAAAAATTGGATTTTTTTACTTTTTCTTAACTACAGTAATAAGCCCTCATTGAGAGCTTTCAACGGTATATCATAGGTAGTACTTATTTTCATTGGTTCCAGAGTTATAGTCAAATAAAATGTTATAAAGAAATATTTGGATCTTACAAGAGGAAGGTAAATCGGTTCGAATCCGATTTCATTTCCTTTTTTTAACTTTTCTTTTTTTTAATTTAAA
Organism: Lycorma delicatula; assembly: GCF_047948215.1. NCBI lineage: Eukaryota > Metazoa > Arthropoda > Insecta > Hemiptera > Fulgoridae > Lycorma > Lycorma delicatula. Next base: position 157,413,436 of record NC_134460.1, read on the forward strand.
TATATTGATTTATTAATAAGTATTAATAATAAATTTAAATATTTATTAAAAATAATTTTAAAAAAATCTTTGCAATATATAATAATTCAATAATAATTGAAAAAAAAAATGAAAAAATTATAGTTATTAATGAAATAAAATTTTATGTACTTATGTGTATATGTAATTTAATAGACGAACAAGGAAGTCATGTGGTGTCCACATCAGATTTTTTTAATAATATCTTGAACATTATTTCAAGTCAATTAAAATAATGACATTACAATCAGCATTGAAAGATTTTATTTGTTTTTAGGGTATTACTTCATTTAGAAAACTAAATCGTGGACACCGGTATTCTTTGGTGGTTGGATTTCAATTAACCATAAGTCTCAGGAATGGTCGATCTGAGAATGTACAAGACTGCAGTTCATTTACATTCATACACATCATCCTCGTTCAACCTCTGAATTCCTTACGGTGGTTCCGGAGGCTAAACGAAAAAGAAAGAAAGAGGAGGATGGATTACTTCATAAAATCTTCATTAAAATTTTATTACATCATTTTAATCTCAGAGAATACTAGGGAAATAAATATAATAATATAAATAAAATGTTTTTACAGCATGACAATGATTAACATGGTAGATAAGCATAAAATGTTCAAAATAAATAACAGTTTAACTAATCTCAACGGAAGTGAGATCTGTACATGAAGAACGAATCCATCGAGAGCGGAGGAATACTAGAATTAAATGCTTCATATCTCGTCAAGTTTGTCGCCCTTATCTATCCTACAATCATGTATGACAAAAGTGACAATGGGAGATGACTGCTTAAGTCAGATTCAACTTCTTTTTTTTTGAAGCATAAAAATTTGGAGTTTAATTTTCCTTAGTTTAACGTGCACTATTCCAGTTCATACTAAATATAAAATTAGACTTAGACTATACTATTCTCTGTAATTAATGACTTTACTGAATCTTACTGTATTAGTTAAATATTGACTACTTTGAAACATATTTTTGATTTCTTTATACCTTCTATCTCCCGTTTAAATAAAAGAAATAACAGATAACAAAGACAAGTAAAAGATAACATAAAAAAATTCCTTTTATGTTTCTTTTAATAATTTTATCTTCTTTTTTACTTTTAAGGCCGCAAAGAACCACTTTAGTCAAAATAATTCAAGTCTTTTTTGCCGATCTTTTGGCCTTTAAGTTCTTAGCTTTTACTTTCTCCCAATATTTAGTCATTCTTAATGATCTTGCTTTACGATCCTCTTCTGATTAAACCCTTTTTGTATAATTATAAGTTCTTACTTCAAAGTTGGTATTCGGATCTTTAATTATTTGGATTTATTAAGTAAATCTTCGTAAGTCAAATTTAATTCTTGCACGTCTTCTTTAATTTCTTTGATCCATAATGGCCGATTTTTTAAAGACTATACTATTAATTTAGTATAGTAACCATCATTTTAGTCTTTTCGTAAGAAATTTTAATTCCAATTTTATTCGCAAGTTCTTCTTTCTATACTTGTTATTTGTATTCTGGCTTCTGCGATACTATTAGTTAATTCTATCTTTATTACATAAATAAATCTTTATTCTGGTCGGTATATAAAAATACATTATCACATAATTATAAGATAAATTATAAATCTAAAAACATGTTATTAGATAAAAAAATAAATGTGTTTAAAGCCCATATTAATTATTTAAATACAAAAAATGAAATAATGCTAAGGAAAATATACATTAAATATTTAAAAAAATTATTACAAAATAATTATAAGTCAAATTTCGTTATTGAAACTTGTTCTGAACAAATATTTATATATAATTTGAACAGGATGAAGATAAATTGTGTTTTTTTATTATTTTTTTACTTCCTTGTACGAATTAAAGGAAGTATTGTGATCGCAAAAACGTTCGGTTTTTAGATTTAACGGAAATGTCCATTTTGACTAGTTTTGACATGATATGCGTACGAATGTATCTCGCATAAATTAAAAACGATCAGCCGTAGGATGTTGAAATTTTGGATTTACCACTCTTGTAACATTTACTTGTGCACCTCCCCTTTTGACTACAATCGACTTGAGCACAAATGTGCAAAAAAGCCCAAAATCCATATTTTTTTTACTTTTTGTTAACTGCAGTAATGAGCCCTCATTGAGAGCTACACAAGGATATAAATAAGTGGTACTACTTATTTATTGTCATTGGTTTCAGAGTTATAGCCAAACAGAATTTTAATTAATGAAATATTTTGATCTTACAAGGGAAAGGCACATCGGTTAAAATTCGACTTCATTCCTTTCTTTTTAATTTTTTTTTTTTAATTTCTCAAACTTGGTACCGCTATGTTAAACAAATAAATTAACAATTAATATAATGCACCTAACCAGCAAACTGATACGTTCTCTACATCTTTCGGCTTACCTGGAAGTCATCATCAGGGGTTAAAAATTAATGCATTAAAGTCAAAGGTTTAAACAGTCATGACTGTTTTTGAATTTTAACTATGATTTTTAAAATTTGAATTTAATGCATTAAATTTTAACTCTTGATGATGGCTTCCAAGTAAGCCGAAAGATCAAGAGAACATATCAATGTGCTGGTTAGGTGCATTATATTAATTGTTAATTTTTTTTTTTTTAATTTAAATATAATGATTTATTAATAATTATTAACCTGTGACTGTAAAAAAAATTACACTAACTAATAATTCAATAATAACAATAAAATTTAAAAAAATATCTTAAATAAATTCTTATACAGAATTTTTAATTTTATTTAATTTAGTTGTATTTTAAATAAATTGGTGGGAAAAATTTTCAAACGGTTCGGAAATTTATTAAAAATACCAAGGGCCTTTCTTGTAAGCAGAAGTATCGAGTTGAGCTATACGAAAACAGTCCCGTCGTCTGGTTTAGTAAAGGTGGATACTGTTTTATTTTTTATGTAAGTGACCATTATTATTTAGCAAAGACTGTACATTCATAAATAAAAACACAAGGGTAAGTAAGAGTAGATAATTTTTCTAAATATAGTTCTAAACTATCATACTTATGAATTCTAAATAATCGTTCTGACTAATTGATTAATTACTTAAACCTCTTAGTAGAGATAATACGAAGAGATTTTTACAGAGTACCCCAAAATGAATTGATATTTTTTATTTGCCGCCATTTTTCGTGGTATAACTACAGTAAAAATTGTTATATGTTATTATCAGTAAACACCGAGGTTAAATTATGGAAAAGTACAACCTTGAACAACGCGTAGAAATTGTAAAAGTAACAATATAACCAGTTAATAACCCCGGCCTCCGTGGCGCCAGTGGTAGCGTCTCGGCCTTTCATCAGAGGTTCCGGGTTCGAATCCCGGTCAGGCATGACATTTTCATACGGTACATTGTCATCTATCTCTGAAGCAATACCTAACGGTGGCCCGGAGATTAAACAAAAACTTGTTAATAACATGTTCTCGAAAAAATTATCTTTAGAGACGAAACACATTTCATTCTTACCGTTTTTGTCAATAAACAGAATTGTCGAATTTGGGGATTAGATAATCTAAAGAAAACATTAAAAAACTTTCTATGCATCCTAAACAAATCACAGTTTGACGTGGACTTTGAGCAGGAGGATTAATTTGACCTTACTTCTACGAAAATGAAAATGGAGGTTTCGTTACCGTCAATCAAGTTCGATATCGTAAGACGATTTCAAATTTTTTTTTACGGCCAAAAATTACCGATATGGATGTGAAAGATATGCGGTTTCAAGACCACAAAGTGCCACTCTGCCGATTAAACTGTGCAGTTAATGCAAAAAAAAATTAATCGTCCTGTTATCTCGTAGCGAGGTGACATCGTTGGACTTCTTTCTTTAGGGTTGTTATCTTAAGGATAAAGTACACTTCAATAAACCACAAATATTTGAGGATCTCAATGAAGAAATTATATACATCATTGCCGATATTTTCCAGTAATTATATATCAACATATTTTGGAAAATCTTATCAAAAGGGTGAACACGTGCAACCAAGGCCGGAGCGCTCATTTGTTTTGTATCGCACATAACCTCCTTGTCAGTACGTGCTAATAAAGCAAAAATATTATGAATTATCAAATAAAAAATTTGTTTTATCGGTGTTAATATATTTTTTATCGGTTAATAATTCGCATTAAAAGAAATCGAAACTGTATACAAAAATATATGAAATTTTAATCTTAGTTTTTATGTTTATAACCATTATAAATGTAGTAGGTAAAAATATATAAATAAAATACAACAACTTAAGTTATGTGAAGCGGTTGAAAAACATAATAAAAGCCTTTTAAAATATTTACTTTGGCACGAGACTACATACTCGTGCCTAGGAGTACAATATACATTTTAGTGCAGGTTGGGTGTGTGCCTGACCGTTAGATACAGTAGCTACATAAAAGCACGTAGAATACTGCTTACTGAATAGTACGTAACACTGCGGTATGCGATGTGCTATATAAATACTAGGCTATCGGTATGATGTGCTAGTAATCGTTATCGTTGAAAAGCGTTCGAAGATACTTTACTTCCCCGAATACCGTTACTAAAAAGAAACATTATTCGCTCTCATTAGCTAATAGGACAAAACGATGTGACACTCATTGTCTATTATAACATTTAAGTTATCTTTTTTAGCAGTGGTATCTTTCTTTTGAACATTCCTTTAACTTACATTACAAAAAAAAACCTATACAAATATGAAAAGTAGTTCTGTCTACAACACAAATGAACGTACCACATTCATGCACATTACTGCTTTTTTCATATTTCATTTTTAAAAAATACAACCGTTGCTCGATTAGTTAAGTATCCAAAATGAAAATAATGGATATCATTAGTACAGAAAAATTCATAGTGAAAAGTGGGCTTGAGGTGAATTGACATATGCGAATTTTGCTCGCGCTAGTATCTAGAGACGCATGGGGCTAGGCTCTATCGTTCCGGGAGGTCGCAAAGCCCTCTTTCGATTAAGTCTTTCAAAATTGCTTAAAAATTGGCTTAGGACGCACCGTTTTCGAGGTTCACTCTTTTTTATATTAATGATGTGATAGAAATTTAGTAAAGGACCAACAATGATTTTGAAGTTTGACCCGAAAATAATGATCATTGTATACATTAAATAATGATCAATGATATAACACATATATCGCTGAAAGTAATGATGAAATCATAAATTTAAAATTAATCATGGTGTTTGCAGTTAAAACATATGTTTTATCACGAATTTTTCAGTAAATCAACTCTTTCAACAAGTAAATTTAACGAGAACACACATTCATCATTGAAAGTAGCCGTTCTTTAATGTATCGAATAAACCTGTGAAAAGCGACCCTAACATTTTGCTCCAATTTCATTGTTTGTTCTTTGTTGTAATTTTGGAGAGCATCTCAAATCCGTGTTTTGCAATCTATTTTGCAGTAAATCTACTCTTTCAGCGTAAAAGTTTAACTGCAATCAGGTGATAATCGTGGAAAACACACCCATACATTCTGCTCCAATTTGGTTGTCAGGGGTCAAAGGTCAAATTGTAGCAGAATGTAAGGTTTCTATACTTGGTATTTTTAAAGATAATCGGTAGACATCATTTTAAACCGTTAATGTTTTAGAAGAAATCATTAATAATATCTGAAATCCTTTATTAAAATATTTTTCTACTTTTGCAATATTTAATTTCTGTTAATTTAAAAATATCATTTATATGTATTCAAATTTGTGAATGCAAAAGAAATATCATAAAATGGTTATTTGTTAAATTAAAGGATATAATGCAATCCGACCGAAGCGAAATGTTTTTAAAAATTGTGTCGCCAATAAAAAATAAAATTAAAATTTAACTTAAAAAAAAGAATATGCTATCTTAAAAAATACAATTATTTTAAGAAACAATGTCATAACATAGAAAATAGGTAATTATAGTAACATCGTAAGCAGGTTTACTTTTCATAGATTAATATCAAATTCATACTCTGGACTTGGATAATAATCAGTTAGCTTATAGAGTGAAAAATAAACAAACGTTCGTTTGTGTGAGTCAGTTCCTCATGATTTTGCCGAGTCATGTCCCGTGTATTAGCAATGATTCACAACGCGGCCGTATCTACGAGGGATATCTCTAAAGTAAAGACCGCTGGGAAATTTCCTTCCTTAAGGTTGGCGAAACTGTGTCGTTCACGACCGCGCTAGTAATGTACACACTGCATTGTTGTTTAAGTTGTCGCGTTGTAGTATCTTTGATTACGTGTGAGTTATTACGTTATAAAATTTATAGGAAAATCGATGTTGCCGCCGAATGTGAAGTAGGTGGAGTCATACGTTTTTAAACCATCAAAACGTAAATTCGGCTTAAATTCATAGGCGGTTGGGTTCTGTGTATGGTGATAATGTAATAAATGAAAAAAAACGTCCAAAAATGATGTTACAAGGTTTAAAAATAACAGAATTAATTTCCATGATGTAGAACGTTCGGGGAGGGCCTCGATAATCACCGAGGAAACGCTCTATAAGACATTTGTAGACCAGGAGAAGGCAAAATAGGAAGTACGATAAAAAAATGTACAATTTAAGAAAAAGTAGATTGAAATATAATAAGGAAAAACTTACGTAAAATATTCTGTAAAAGAATCAGATAACAATGATAAAGAGGAGAAGAAAGATAATCTGCGATTCAGAAAAGAGTTAAACACAAGCATGGATGTATGTATATTCTATTTATTTATTTTTCTTTAAAATGTTCACAGAAGAAATAATAAATGAAAAGGATAATTTTTGCAAGTGGAGCAACAACTACCTAAAAAAAAAGAATGAAAACATAGTCTTTTATTAATGGCTTATTTTTTTATAGAAAACCAAAAGTTAAAGAATTTTTTAATGGTACTGGCCCATTATTAAAAAAGAAGTTTAATTTCAAAACATAATTAAAATAAAACTACAAAAATGTAAAAAAAAAAAAAACAATTACGTTAGATCAAGGTTCATGATATCTTAGAATTTGAGGATTTTTGTATTTAGTTAAATAACTAGAAGTAGAGATCAAAACCAGTTTAGAACAACCAAGCGGTTGTGAGTAATCAAAAAAAAAATTATTTCATCAAAGGAGATCGAATCCCACAATAGAAATTTCATATATTGTTTAGTAGAATTTAAAAAATAATATTGTCTTGTAATTTATATCAGTACTAACAGCAGTACTAGCTTCAAGGGTGCCGCGGAACCCACTCTTTACGACATTTGTCACGCATTTGAAAAAACTGGCAAAAACATCAAATTTTTAATTTGAAGCTAAGACCTTTACATATCACCACCAAAGTTTGTAGTCAAATCCATTCTGAGATACAGTCCTAAAATTATATTTTACCTTTTAGTGCGTTTAATTTAAAAGTGGTGTATTGACATTTTTTTAAACATATTTTTTATTTTCTACTCTTTAGTCTTCATACGTTTATACTTTACATCTGTGCGTTTATACTAGCGCACAGATTTGAGAGTATCTAGCGAAAGTTCGGATCGGTACGTTTTACGGTGGGCGAGTGCAATCAAAACATAGGAAAACGATTTAATTTCCGTATAACCAATATCCGGTCAATCAAGAGTGTACCCGATGCGTTAAATAATTAGCGCTCGACCTGCAGATACATACGGCGTTTGAATCGTGAATATCGGACGAGCGGTTGCCGAGATATTACGGTGGTACCCCATCCCCAATTTTCGAACGGCGCCCTGGAGGCACTTGAAAATATTATCATCCGACGGGTACCGGTGGGAACTGATCGTGTATCAACCGGGGAGAGTCGAAAAAATTTTTTAGAGCGCTAGCACCGACCGTTTTTGAGATATTTGCAATTTTCGTCCGAAAATTCGGATTCGGCTAAAAAGTACTAAATTTTCCCAAAACGTCAATATATATTTCGTATATAATCGATATATAATAATATGACAAGTACGGCGTGACATGTACTAAAGAATCGGGATTATCCGCTAGTGATCGGTACATCTCGGTGCTAAGGAGGACCCTCCCCCATACACGTGCGCGCGCACACATACAAATACCGTTTAGTAGGGTAGAATAGTTTTAAAATAAAACTACAACGATTTTTAAAATAGATCGGGTCGTACTTAAGTAGTGATCGCTAGAAAAGCGAATAATAATTAAATATAAATATAAGTTTGTTTTAGTTTAATCACAGTCTGAACGATTTTAGATGAACTATCGTTCCGACGTATTAAGAACTAATGAAGAAAGTATCGATCTCCGTGGCGGATTGGCAGCGTCCCGTCTTTTCATCCGAGGGTCCCGGATTTGAATCCCGCTCAGGCGTGGCATTCTACGTATTCTACAAATGCTTATGATGCTTTCCGCATCATATCCCACGCACAATTTTCAAACTTATGTGACTATGTCATCAAGCCAATGTGACTATGTCATCAAGGTACGCTAGTACAAGCAAGGAATTATGCTAGTATCAAATATAAATTTAAAAACCACAATGATATTCTAAAAATATTTTTATGGAAGGTAGTAATTATTACTCCCTTTTCCGGGGGTCACTTAACTACGCACCAGCTGATTTTAATAAAAAAATCAGAGTTATAATTTCTTTTATATTTAAAAATCATAGCGATAAAAATTAGAAACCACAATTAATTTCAAAAAATATCTAGGAAACTATATGAACGTTCGAGGAGTTCTATCTCCTTCGGCAGAATCGGTTTATTTTTTTTATTTTTGTTTACTAAGTATGTTATTTAGGAAGTTATCGCTTTTATTAGGAGTTAAAAGATTCTAAAATCCTTTTACGAAAAACATTTTTATTTAAATACTTTTTCAAATTACATTTAAATAAGATTTAGATTAATATCAGGCAACGTCAAATTAATTTGATGTAAGAATAACAAGACCACTGCCTCTCCGAAACTGGGCTTACGGCGTATGTTGAAATATAAAGAAATAAAATAGAATTAAAACTTTTTAAATAAGGAAATATTTTTTTTATAATTAACGCTAATAGACTACTTTAATCAAGGAGAAAAGATTTAAACAAAATAATGTAAAATATTAGAATGAGGTATTAAGAATGTTGGTTTATTTAAAAATTAAAAGGAACATAGAATTTAGTTTTAAACGGTTTAAAGTTTAAACAACCACATTCTGATACTATATGTAAAATATACCACTGACAGACATGATTAGACGAATTGATTAATTATTCAAAATAAGAAATAATCATTTATTACCTATTTGTGAATTTTATTCCACAAATTGTTTACTATACGCAGATATTTTATACGTGATCTCAATACGATTGCCTTCAGCAGAGCCGGTTTTTAAATTAATTACATAATATGATTTTAGTGTTCATTTTATCAATATGACTCAACATCTACAATAAAAAGTGAGGTCAACATAAACGACTGTACAAAATATCGTCTATCGAATATTTTAGTTAAAAAAAAAAACAAAAAAACCAGTTATTAGTTGGCTCTGAACGAGGTAATGTTTCACACAATATACATACACCCACCCGGACGTTATGTATGCTAAACGCATTTGTCACATAGACCTTTAACTTAAATATTATTATACAAGTAACAAAAAAATTAAATTAAAAAAATAAACATTTACGTTTGCCAAGAAATAGTTTTATGAAATAATAAATTGAATTAGTTTAAAACATTATGGTTGAAATATTATAATTAAATAAATTACGCATATTTTATATAATACAATTATTACTTACATACATTTGAATAAAATACATGTTACATATATATATATATATATATATATATATATATATATATATATATAAAATAATAATAAGAATTATACTTGAGAATAATACGGCATAGTCATTATATTTAAGAACACTAATCATCCCATGCAAAACTTAAAAGAAAACTTAGTAGTAAAGCAAATTCCCGTTGCTTTTCTCAGTCAGAAGATAAAATTTTTTCATATTATTATGCCAAATTCACTAAAATGTATAAAGTTTATAATCAAATGTATAAGACAGGCTCGATAATAAACATAATTACTTTCAGAGAAAACAACACTGTTTCTTGTTGTACCTAAAATATTTTACATTTGTAATCGCACATCTTAAGAAAGACTTAGGACAGATAAAGCGTTAAATTAGTTTACCCTCTTTTAATAATAAATATTATATGCAGTAGAAAACGAAAAAAATTACATTGTTTTTTTTTTTAAGTAACATTTATGGGTGTTCTTTTTATTAACATAAGAAAATTTATAATTATCTCAAAAAAATTATTTAAAGGTGTTACTGTGTAAGAGCACTGCAACAGTTAGTGTAATTGTATAACAAAATTATAATCTTCCTCGGGTAACCCGAATCTTCAAGCTGGAATTACAGGTAGATTTTATAAATCTTTTTTTGTCTTCAGTCATTTGACTGGTTTGATGCAGCTCTCCAAGATTCCCTATCTAGTGCTACTAGATAGATTACTTTTGTTTTGTTCTTGTTTATTTTCACGCGATAGTTCTTGCGTAGGACTCCATCTATGCCGTTCATTGTTTCTTCTAAATCCTTTTTATTCTCGGCTAGAATTACTATATCATCAGCAAATCGTAGCATCTTAACTTTTCGCCTTGTACTGTTACTCCGAATCTAAATTGTTCTTTAACATCATTGACTGCTAGTTCCATGTAAAGATTAAAAAGTAACGGAGACAGGGAACATCCTTGTCGGACTCCCTTTCTTATTAGGGCTTCTTTCTTATGTTCTTCAATTGTTATTGTTGCTGTTTGGTTCCTGTACATGTTAGCAATTGTTCTTCTATCTCTGTATTTGAACCCTAATTTTTTTTAAATGCTGAACATTTTATTCCAGTCTACGTTATCGAATGCCTTTTCTAGGTCTATAAAAAGGTCTTTATAAATCTATAAGATTATAACTTTTAAAATCCAGAATATCTAAAAAAAAACCTTTAAGTATTTAAAGTTTTTAAAATATTAAAAAATTAACGAATTTTAATATTTACACGACTGGCCATAAAGGAGTGTAATGTATTTAGGGTGTACTTATGTATGTATGTATGTTTGTACGACCTTAACAGTTCAACGGCTGAACCGATTTAGATGAATGACCCCGGTTTGGAATCCTTACGTTACAGAGAGCGTCTTAGGCTATATAAATATTATATACGTTATAATGTAATATATTATAACATACTATATTATAACAAAAGCATATGAATGTTCAATTGTAACTAAAAAGTCACAACAGTTCAGTATCGATTGTATCGAAAAATGTTGTGTTTTAAGATCTGCGACGATGTTGAATGAATGAATTATGGTAGTAAAATTTATTATTTTATAATTATTATTATTGTTAATAAACAATAACAACATATTGTTGTTATTGTTTATAAACATTTAAGAAAAACATCTTATGATTTTTTGATTGGTAGTGTGTTTAATTATCTAAGGATGTATTTTATTTTTCCTCTTATTTGTTGGTGTTGCTTCTTCTTACTTATTGTTTATAAACATTTAAGAAAAAAAAAAACCTTATGATTTTTTTACGGGCAGTATGTTCGATCATGAAAGCATGTTCTTTATTGCTAAATATTAACTAATAATCCCTTTCTTTTACTAATAAAATTAAATAAATAAAATTAATAAATTTTTAATAAAATATTTTTAGAATGTGGGAAAAAAACCAAGACGATCGAGATTCGAATTTGATCTTCTGGATGAAAGGCGTAGGTGCTAATACTCCACAGAGGTCGGGAAGTGGAGAGGTTTTATTATATAGTACCGAAAATTACTCGAGATAATTACAGGTTGTATATATGTATGTTCGTTCCATCGTAGCAGCTTAACGGCTGCATCGATCTAGATGTATAACCCCGCGTTGGAATCCTTACGATACCAGGAATGAAATAGGCTCTCTCTCTCTCTCTCTCTCTCTCTATATATATATATATATATATATATATATATATATATATATATATATATATATAAAATGTTTATATAAATTTAAAAAGTTTGGAATAAAAATCATACTGCATACAAAATTGTCATTCGCATGATCTTTAATTATACTATAAAAGAGCAATGTTTGTCAGCAGTGTTTTTAGGTCGATTTCATAAGAAAGCAACCTGTTGTAATGGGTATCATGATTCGACTTCCGGAAAATTTCGACATATCTTCGCGTTTCACATCCCCCAGATCCCAAAACAACCGTCAGCTCAAAAGTTTATATATACATTACATATATATTTCACTTTCTTATGGACACGACAACTGCCGTAATTTTGCACCAATCACTTTCAAATTATTGTTTAAAAATAACTCGAGTTCGTAAAAACGACCAAAATCAGACCATAGGAATGAAAATGGGATGGCTTTTTCGAAAAAATAAAATATCACTTTAACTTTCGTATTAAGTAAAATATCGAATTCATTTAAAGTTCCTACGATTCTTTGGATAAGGGCCTAAAAAAATTTAAGTAAAGTTTTTTGATTTCACCAACGATTGGCCCAGGGGGTGGAAAAAATTGGACTTCGAAGACGAAAAAATATACTTCCCTTAATAGGCATAGCATCGAATCGGTTTAAAGTGGTCGTTAGTCCTCTAAACGTTACCTAAAACTTTTGTCTGAAACAAATTTTGATATGACCACCAGCCCTTATGGCAACGGATGACCAAAATATTACTAGAATTGTAAGATGGAGCTTGTCGTATGCTAAATATGTGAAACTTTTTCACATGCAACCATTGTTGTATTGAGTAAATTTGAAGTTTTTCTTAACTTTAAAGTGGAAATCTTTTTTATCTCCTACTTAGCAGAGGTGAAATCTACCTCTGCCTTCCGGCGTGCCGAAAGGAATTTTTTTTTTTTTGGAACTCGTTTTTTTAATTTTTAATATCTATCTGTTGTGTTAATTATTTATCTTAATAACATATCTATCTTTTTCGCATAAACACGTTTTGGTGTGTCGTTGATGAGATATAAAAAAAGGCGGTAAAGTATTGCATGACTTTCCCGGCTGTTAATAATAAAAATTAAAAGGAGCCAGAAAAAAAAATATATATATATATTTTTGAGATGATTAATAAATTTTTCTAAAAATATTCATATCTAGGTTAAACTAAACAAATTTTCTTAAGCAAAGTGTTCCCTAAATCTAACAGCGCCCCCTTTAATAAAGACTAAATTAAGAAAAAGAAAATTTTCAACGAACCTTTCTATATTTTAGGTGCGGGGTCTATAATTTAAAAAAAACATTGTTGGTTTTTTGTTGATAGCTTTGTATATGAATTTGAGCAGCGTGAATATACATGTATGTTTGTTCATATATTGTTGACATATATATTCACATATTTTTTTTTTTTGTCTTCAGTCATTTGACTGGTTTGATGCAGCTCTCCAAGATTCCCTATCTAGTGCTAGTCGTTTCATTTCAGTATACCCTCTACATCCTACATCCCCAACAATTTGTTTTACATACTCCAAACGTGGCCTGCCTACACAATTTTTCCCTTCTACCTGTCCTTCCAATATTAAAGCGACTATTCCAGGATGCCTTAGTATGTGGCCTATAAGTCTGTCTCTTCTTTTAACTATATTTTTCCAAATGCTTCTTTCTTCATCTATTTGCCGCAATACCTCTTCATTTGTCACTTTATCCACCCATCTGATTTTTAACTTTCTCCTATAGCACCGCATTTCAAAAACTTCTAATCTTTTCTTCTCAGATACTCCGATCGTCCAAGTTTCACTTCCATATAAAGCGACACTCCAAACATACACTTTCAAAAATCTTTTCCTGACATTTAAATTCATTTTTGATGTAAACAGATTATATTTCTTACTGAAGGCTCGTTTAGCTTGTGCTATTCGGCATTTTATATCGCTCCTGCTTCGTCCATCTTTAGTAATTTTACTTCCCAAATAACAAAATTCTTCTACCTCCATAATCTTTTCTCCTCCTATTTTCACATTCAGCGGTCCATCTTTGTTATTTCTACTACATTTCATTACTTTTGTTTTGTTCTTGTTTATTTTCATGCGATAGTTTTTGCGTAGGACTTCATCTATGCCGTTCATTGTTTCTTCTAAATCCTTTGTACTCTCGGCTAGAATTACTATATCATCAGCAAATCGTAGTATCTTTATCTTTTCACCTTGTACTGTTACTCCGAATCTAAATTGTTCTTTAACATCATTAACTGCTAGTTCCATGTAAAGATTAAAAAGTAACGGCGATAGGGAACATCCTTGTCGGACTCCCTTTCTTATTAGGGCTTCTTTCTTATGTTCTTCAATTGTTATTGTTGCTGTTTGGTTCCTGTACATGTTAGCAATTGTTCTTCTATCTCTGTATTTGAACCCTAATTTTTTTAAAATGCTGAACATTTTATTCCAGTCTACGTTATCGAAAGCCTTTTCTAGGTCTATAAACGCCAAGTATGTTGGTTTGTTTTTCTTTAATCTTCCTTCTACTATTAATCTGAGGCCTAAAATTGCTTCCCTTGTCCCTATACTTTTCCTGAAACCAAATTGGTCTTCTCCTAACACTTCTTCCACTCTCCTCTCAATTCTTCTGTATAGAATTCTAGTTAAGATTTTTGATGCATGACTAGTTAAACTAATTGTTCTGTATTCTTCACATTTATCTGCCCCTGCTTTCTTTGGTATCATAACTATAACACTTTTTTTGAAGTCTGATGGAAATTCCCCATTTTCATAAATATTACACAAATCTGGTAATGATGAAAATAAAATTAAGCTCTGATAATTTAAATCTAAAATAATCAGGTAAAGATATTCTTAGAAGAAAGAAAAAAGCAAATTACTAATTAGATTGGTGTACTTGGTACAAAATGCCATTTACGTGAAATGCTGCATGTAGTACAAGTAAATTTAAGTTTGTACTTACTATGAGATATTTGCGGTATTTCTATATAGCTCCTTCGTTGTTCTTAAAAGCATCCATTTTAAAATGGTTAGAAATCCTCTTTGGTAAGATTAAAACAGGTAAATATAATTTATGTTGTTTTTGTTTATTTTTATAAATCTGATTATAAATTCCAATTATAAAAATAGATATTAAAAGTTTATTCCTTGTTGGAATGTGTAAAATGCGTGACTTTTTTCAACTGTACTAAGCAATATAAAATTTTAATTTTATGATTGCAATTTTTATAGTCTGTTTATGTTTTAACAAGGTGAATAATTTTATTTATTCATCGTAACTAAATCCCAGTTTCAATTTATTAAAAAAAAAATTATTATTATTTTTTTTTAATACTTTTATTTATAGTCGCATAAACAATAAAAGTCATTAGCGACTTATCAAATGTAATGTACCTGTACCGGTAAATGTATAGTCTTGAAAAAAATCAGGCAGACCATTCCTGAGACGTGTAGTTAATTGAAACCCAATACGATTAAGTAATCATAACCGAATAAAAGTAATCTTTATTAGGATTTTTACCTGTAAACTTCGATTTCAAAATAAGCTGATTTATAACGATGAGTTTACCACTAGACTAACCCAGTGGGTTTACGAAACGTTAATATTTTTTTTTTTTAATAAAACTGTAAGAGATTTTCTTTTGTTGTATCTGCAGTTTAATGTTAAACTGCAGAAACAACAAAAAAATAAAGATATTACAAAAAAAAACATTTTTTACAAAATCGCAACCCCTCCCAAAAAAATTGTTTTAGTCATATACTATGTTGTAACGTCACAGGTGAGCGATAGAATTAAATAAATTAATAATATTTAAAGCGTAAAAAAGTCACTAGGTCTGGCCGGGTCTCGAACTCGATTGCCCGGTTGACTAGTGCGTTAAGCCTCGCGGCTACACCAGTATAATGACTGTACAAGTAAAAGTTGTTGTATGTAAGTTGTGAAATTTCATTAGTTTAGTTAGTGCCGACCGTCGCCGCTTGTACCGCCACATCCGCTCGAATTAAATACGGTATACGCAAGCGCTTTAGTTAGAATCGTTGAATTAAATAAACGAAAAAATATTATATTTAAATAAAATGATAAATATTTTAAATTAAGCTGTGTGTGTATAAGCCGTACATCAGAAACAACTATGTTGTGAGCTTTTTTTTAATTAGTATCAGTAAATGAATTGTTTTTTATTACATTTTAATGAGTTGATTAATTACAAAATCTCTTATATCAAATTATGATTAGAAAATATCTAATGTTAAAAATTAAGTTAAGTGAAATTACTAAAAGTCTCAAAGAAAACGAAGTAAAAATTTGTGGAAAAAATATAAACGTAAGAAAAATATTAAATAATTGGATAATTCCTCTGAAGTTACGAAATAACGATAAGGAGGCAAACTAATTTTCAATTAATCTGTATTTATACTAGTCTTAACATTTACATTTGTAAAAATAATTCAGAATAAATAAATAAATGTTAGTATTTATTTATTTAATAAAAATAAATATCAGTTAATATGTAAATTACAGTTAACATATAAAAGGTAACATTTATTTATTTATATTTTAAAAATTCCTTGTACGAATGCTGTAATCGTAAAAAATTTCATTTTCCAGATTTTGACGGAAATATCCATTTTGGCCAACCTTGAATCCATTTTCACTAGTTTCAGAGTGACGTCTGTACGTACGTATCTATCTCGCATAACTCGTAAACGATTAGCCGTACGATATTGAAATCTTGGATTTACGACTGTTGTAACATCTAGTTGTGCACCTCCCCTTTTAATTGCAATCAACTTGACCAAAAATTACAGAATCCAAAAAATTTTGGAGAGTTTTTCCAGAGTTATAGCCAAATAAAATTTTAATTAATGAAATATTAATTTACAAGGGGAAGACACATCGGTTCGATCCGACTTCATTTCCTTTTTTTTAAATTTAAATATATTATTTATTTATTAATAATAAATATAATATTTATTAAAAATTATTAAAAAAAAATTTTACAGTAAATAGAAATTCAATAACAACAATAAAAACGCATGAAAAAATTACAAGTAATTAGTGAAATAAGAAAAACAAACCAACATACTTGGCGTTTATAGACCTAGAAAAGGCATTCGATAACGTAGACTGGAATAAAATGTTCAGCATTTTAAAAAAATTAGGGTTCAAATACAGAGATAGAAGAACAATTGCTAACATGTACAATAACCAAACAGCAACAGTAACAATTGAAGAACATAAGAAAGAAGCCGTAATAAGAAAGGGAGTCCGACAAGGATGTTCCCTGTCTCCGTTACTTTTTAATCTTTACATGGAACTAGCAGTCAATGATGTTAAAGAACAATTTAGATTCGGAGTAACAGTACAAGGTGAAAAGATAAAGATGCTACGATTTGCTGATGATATAGTAATTCTAGCCTAGAATAAAAAGGATTTAGAAGAAACAATTAATGACACGGATGAAGGCCTACGCAAAGGCTACCGCATAAAAATAAACAAAAACAAAACGAAAGTAATGAAATGTAGTAGAAATAATATACATGGACCATTGAATATAAAAATAGGAAGATAAAATATTATGGAGGTAGAAGAATTTTGTTATTTGGAAAGTAGAATTACAAAAAAGATGGACGAAGCAGGAGCGATATAAAATGCCGAATAGCTCAGGCCAAACGAGCCTTCAGTCAGAATATAATTTTTTTTTACATCAAAAATTAATTTAAATATCAGGAAAAGATGTTTTAAAGTATATATTTGGAGCGTAGCTTTATATGTAAGTGAAACTTGGACGATCGGAGTACCTGAGAAGAAAATATTAGAAGCTTTTGATATGTGGTACTATAGGAGAATGTTAAAAATCAAACGGGTGCATAAAATGACAAATGAAGAGGTGCTGTGGCAAATCGTTGAAGAAAGAAGCATTTGGAAAAATATAATTAAAAGAAGAGACAGACGTATAGGCTACATATTAAGGCATCCTGGAATAGCCGTTTAATATTGGAGGTACAGGTAGATGGAAAAACTGTGAAGGCAGGCAACGTTTGGAATATGTACAACAAATCGTTAGGGATATAGGATGTAAGGGGTATACCGAAATGAAACGACTGGCACTACATACGGAATGTTGGAAAGCTGCATCAAACCAGTCAAATGACTGAAGACAAAAAAATGTATCATCGACTGTCATCAGTTCTGAGGAGCAAGAACGGGCAACATTGTCTCCAAACGTTATAGACGTTCTAAAATATTTTCAGTTATAATATTAATTAATATTACAGTATAACGGTTATACTTAATGTTGGCCATCTTCTATATGATAATGTATCGGCAGTTGTCTTTTTTTTTATTATCCGCTACAATCAATTATAGTAAATATAATAAAACTAATTTTTATAATTAAAAAAAAAAAAAAAAAAAAAATTATTTTTAGGGTCAAATAATCGTCTGAGAAAACAGTAAATAAAATTGGATAAACTTTTTATGATGATTTAAAGAAGATTTGTATTTTATTTAAGGTATAAGAAAAAGT
Organism: Lycorma delicatula; assembly: GCF_047948215.1. NCBI lineage: Eukaryota > Metazoa > Arthropoda > Insecta > Hemiptera > Fulgoridae > Lycorma > Lycorma delicatula. Next base: position 157,431,949 of record NC_134460.1, read on the forward strand.
GTCTTAAAATATATCAAACACACACCAACCATCAAATAATCAAGCAACTACCAAACACAATAACAGAAAAACTTTAAATAATACCAAAAGTCAATCATCAATCGGTACCTAATTCTATATTACATCAAAAAAAAATAAATAAATAAAAGGAAATAAAAATTAAAAAAATGTAGAAAACATAAAACCCTTACAACCACAAAACTTGAACAAGTTTTTAAAATGTTCCTTTTTTATTTTTAAAATTTTTATTTTTTGATGAAATATAGAATTACATACAGAGTAATAATGCGGAATCCCACAAAAGTCGACTTTTGGTTTTAATTAAAGTTTTAATTCTACTGTGTTTGGTTATTGCTTTATTATTGTTTGAGATTAATTGGCACGGCGGTCTGTATGTTCAATTATTTGAATTTCCAGAAACTTGTGTGTGTCTGTGTATGTATGTGTGTGTGTGCGCGCGCGCGCGCGCGCGCGCGCGTGGGGGTGGGTGTGTGGGGGGGGGTGTAAAATATAATTTATTTCTTCTTTAAGAAAATCTCTACTAGAACTGTAAAAAAATTTCTCAAAAACCATCTGTAAAACAGGGAATTCTTGAAAAATTTGTACCAATTTTCAACACGTTCGACGGCAAAATTTCATTCGTTCATTTTTTAACCGGTTTCTACGTCATAAAGAATAATTCTTGTCTAAGTCATAATATTCTAGTCGTTGAGAACGTACAGTTAATGCGATTATTATAGGCTTTTAACAGTCTGTGAGAGGATTGACAAATATACTGTTAAACATCAGATTATAATTCTGCGCACAGATTAGATAAGCCTAGTTGTTACCTGGTACAAAGAATCACAATAACCTCTACCGACCGGTATTTTAATACAATTCTATTTTACAGATCAAATATTTAAATTACTTTTAACGGTTCGATTCTTGTTCTACCACTAAGCTAAACTTAAATCATACTTTATGCGATAGCTTAAATTAAAATACATAAAAAAAATTGATTTAATTAAGTTGATTGAAATTTTTAAGCAATTTTAAGCACTTATAAGAAGTAATAAGTAATAATAATAAAAACAAATAAGAAATTCAAGATAAAAAGAACCGCCCTATAATTTTTAAAGTATGACGCAAGAATTTTAGTTTAGTATAGATAATCCTATGTGATACATAATCTAAAGAATATCCACGGAATAGATATTATACAGCGTTGTAATATTATAATAAAACCTTGTCATATTTAAAAATAGAATTCGTAATAGTGTATTTTATGTTTGATAAACTTTTTTCCTTCAAACGAGTAGAAATTTAATCAAAATATACTGTAACCGTTCGGTCATCAACGATACATGTATTATTGAATTTATTATCACGTCTTATTTCCCAAATACACAAAAAGAAATAGACACTCTCTCATTCCCTCTCTTTTTTACCGACTAAATTTATTAATCCCACTCTATCTCTGTTATTACGCCTTTAATAAGGTATTATTATCTGTAGAATATGAGGAAAAACAACAAATAGAAAATATCAGCTGCCACCTAAATTAATAGCAATTTTATTTAAAATATTTATAATTTTAGTCAAATATAATAATTATTCGTTTAATTCAATGAGTCTAACTAAAGCGCGAGCGCATACCGTATTTAATTCGCGCGGGTGTGGCGGTGACGGTCGGCACCAACTAAACTAATGTAATTTCACAACTTGCATAGAAAAAATTTCGCTTGTACGGTCGGTAGACCGGTGAAGCCGCGAGGATTAACACACCAGGTACAGAGTCACCGGTCGATCGACATCCAGACTCGGCTAGAACTAGTTACTTTTTTACCTTTAAATATAATTCATTTCTTTAATTCTACCGCTCACATGTGACGTCACAACATGGGACACGACTACAAAAGCATATTTTTTTGGGGTAGGAGTGCGATTTACAATATTTTGTTAATTTTAATCTTTTACAAATGTGCCTAAGAAAAATATGACCTTAACTATGCGAAATCTGAAGATTTTGAGGGTGACTTTGCTCGACAGCCTCATCTTCTTGACCTTTTAAGTTGAAAATTTAATGGCATCAATGTTCCATATGTAGAAGTAATTTCATCGAGTTTGGTCAAAATCGGTCCAGTAGTTATGGAGATACACGGTGATTTAGAGGCTGATGTGGAATAAATACACGTACATACGAACATTACATCCGGAAAATTTCAATCTGGTTTTTTGGGTTCCTTAGAAGTTAAAACGTCAAGATCCGGAGGAAACCGTTTATGCCCACATTGGACCGATTACAATACTTTCCCTTTTAGAGTTATAGATCTGTTATAACGCTATCTAAATGGGAAATTAGAAAAAACAAATTGTACTAGTAACTATGAATCCATAAGGAATATACTGGGTAGAATACTAATACAACTAGAAGCGTAGTATTCTAATATTCTACTAGGGTAGAATACTAGAATAATATTAATACTGCCATCAACGCCATTGCCATCGCCACTACCACCGATATCAGTACTATTACTTTACAGTATTTGTAATACTAATATACAGGGTTATCATAAAAGAATGGTGCGGTTTCAGTAATTCATAGGAACATTGTAGGGAAATTTCTAGATGTTATATTGGTATCCCTGAAAGCCTCCAACCCAAAAGATTGTTTATCAGCAGTTGTAACCACAACGTCAGTTCTTGTATTGTTGTTGCGGTGAGTTTAGCGAGTTACTATGTTCTCGGATAAAGACAAAGCAAAGCGTGTTTTACTGATGGCCGAATTAAAATCCGTAATTTTAGTTCAACGTGCGTTTCGACGTGAATTCGGAAGAGATCCGCCACACAAAAATAACATAACACGTCGGTTCAAACGATTCGAAGAAACCGGATCGGTTAAGAAACAGAAATCCACCGGCAGACCAAGTGTACCAGACGAAACGGTTGAACTAATTAGACAATCGGCAATGAGAAGTCCTGGGAAGTCCATCTCCCGTCCAAGCGTCGAATTAGGTCTTCCGAAAGTTTTACATAAAAAACTGAAATTATACGCTTATAAAATCCAGATACTGCAGGAATTGAAACCCGATGATGGTGTAAAACAATTTCACTGTTGAAATGTTGGACAGAATAAGTGAAAACGAATCATTTTTAGACGATATTATTTTTACATACGAAGCTACATTCCATGTAAATGGATGCGTTAACAGACACAATTCACGAATATGGGGCTCTGAAAACCCACACGCAATTATCGAGAAACAACGCGATTCGCCTAAAGTTAATGTTTGGTGTGGTGTGATGAAATATCGTGTAATAGGGCCTTTCTTCTTCGCTGAAAAAACAATTAATGGAGTTATGTATCTTGACCTATTAACCGATTATCGCTTTCCTCAGCCGGATTAACTCGAAAACATTCATCGACTTCATTTCTAACAAGATGGTGCTCCCCCGCACTTCAATGCGTCGGTCACGGACGCTTTGAACGAAAAATTTGGAGATCGATAGATAGGCCGGCAACGACCCGTACTTTGGCCTCCAAGAAGTCCAGACGTGACACCTTACGATTTTTTCTTGTGGGGGTACTTCAAAAGCGTTGTTTATACACAAAAAATTCGCGACCTAAACCGCTTAAAAAACAGGATTAATGAAGCAATCACAACCGTTAACGAAGAAATGTTAACTAATGTTTGGAGAGAAGTTGAGTATCGTTTGGACATTTGTCGAGCGACTAAGAGCGCACATATTGAAATTTATTAATTATGTAAAAAAATGTTTGAGACGACAGATTTGAAAAATAAAAAATATAAACTGTAAGTAATTCTGTTTTAATTTAAACCGTGTTCAAAACCGCACCATTCTTTTATGATAACCTGTATTTCTTACTTGATAAATCCAATTTATATGTACAGTAGATAAAATAAATATACGAAACACGATGAGTAAAACGACGATTGAGAGAAAAGCATTAGAATGAACGATATTAAAGAACAAATCCGATTGAACGCTCCGATTAACTTCACCAGCTGACTACCTCAAAAAGAATTCCGCAATGTCATAACGTAATACCGCCCTCCCATTCTTATCCTTCTACCTGTTCACTCATACTTCATAATTATATCGATAATTACTCTATTTTGTCAAGTAAAAGTTTGATGAATTCGCATCGGATGATAACAGGTAAATTAGATCGCTATAGGACAGGGATTAGGTGAAAGTAAGAAACAGAGGACTAGGCGTGCGTGAACTGACGGTCACAGTTTGGATGGAGAAGAATTCAACGAGAAATATACACGATTCCTTTTCTCTCTTTAAAATAAAATTTTGCTCTTTAATTTCGAATATTTTAAGCGCTCTTGCTTTTGTGCGGTTCCGTTGCACACATCTTACGGCGTGGTCGTTGTTACTGTTTGGAAATTATAAGTATTTCGTATAATAACACAATTTACCTATCGCATTTCACAAGTTAATTCATTCGTGTCAGAAAACCGATACCGTAACACACAAATTTTATATACAGAAACTGCAAAATATTTGGATTACATTATGTAGCGCCTCAACTGGAAAAAGCAAATTCAAAATAAATACGAAAAATTCAATGAAAACATTAAAAAATTATATCGGTTTCTTGGAAGAAAATCAAAACTCTCGTTCGGAACGTCCGAAGCCGGAAGTAGATTTCACCGTTGCTATGTAGGAGAAAAAAAAGATTTCCACCTTAAAGTTAAGAAAAACTTCAAATTTACTCGATACGACAATGGTTGCATTTGAAAAATAGTTTCATATGTTTAGCATACGACAAGCCCCGTCTTCTTACAATTCCAGCAACATTTTGGTCATCCCTTCACGCAAGGGTTGGTCATATCAAAAATTATTTCAGACAAAAGTGTTTTAGGTAGTGTTTAGAGGACTAACGACCACTTTAAACCGATTCGATACTGTGCCTATTAAGGAAGGTATGATTTTTTTTTATCTTTTAAACCCCATTTTTTCCTTCCCGTGCGCCAATGGTTGGGGATATAACAAAATTTACTTAGATAAGTTTAAGGTCCTTATCTAAAGAATAGTAGGAACTTTAAACAAATTGGATATTTTACATAATAAGAAAGTTATAGTGATATTTTGTTTTGCCGAAAAAGCCACCCCCACCCCCCACCATTTCCACTCCGATGGTCGGATTTTTTCCATTAAGAAATCTGACCAAACTTTTGTGTCTATATTTTATGTATCAATTTGAAAGTGACTGGCAGATTTTTACGGCAGTTATGGGGTCAATAATAAAGTATATATATATATATATATATATATATATATATATATATATATATACATTCTTTTGAACTGACGGTTGTTTTTGGGTCTGGGGGATTTGAAACGCGAAGATTTGTGGAAATTTTCCGGAAGTCGAATCACGGTACTTATTACCATAGGTAGCTTTCTTATTAAATCTACCTAAACTTACCTCTTACACAAAGAACACTAATTCAGGATATATCAGGGGTTCTCCCAGGACTTTAACAACCTATATTACTCATAAAAATAATGGAAAATTTCATGTAAACATATATCCTAAAATGCTTGGTTTGTTAGTTACGGCTAGTGAAATATTTGGCTAGGATTTCAAGTACCCCGGTAAAATGAGGTCATACTGACATTTTTAGGACGCGTTTTCCATACGAAAAGACGAATTTTAATCTGAACACCATTTCATCACATTAAACTAACAATTTCATATGTAAATACAATTGGTATTATCTATTCGATATAGATAACAAAGTGGAAGAACCGATCCTTACTGATGCCTCAAAACATAGAGAACCGATTTTAGCTTATTAATATTAATAAAATTTCAGTATAATCAAAAAAATTTGATGTAGACACTACATGACTTCCTATTAAATTACCTATTGCCTAATAGGCAATTACCTAATTGACTATTAAATTACATGTAAACATTTTTTTCTGCACTTCATTTAAACTTATTTCATTTAAAAGCGAGATACGATCCTCCAATACTTTAATAAAGTGGACGGTTACATAATTGCATTGTGGTGGACACTACATGCATCACATTTTTTTGGGTGTCCGTATCAGCATCTTATTTTAGTTTATAAATTAATTTTGTTTCATAACGCTCAATTAGTTTATGTGGTGTAAGTGAGAACGTGTCGGATACGTAAACATGCACACTTCTGTTCGAATCCGACTTCATATACAAATATTTTTTAACTTTTTTTTTTGCAATTGAAATATATTCATTTATTAATAATTATTAACCTCTGTAATAATTGTTGTATTAAAATGAAAAATACATAAAATTTTACTTCACTAATAACTTCTGATTTATTTATTTTTTATTTGTTATTATTGAATTATTATTTATTGTAAAAGTTTTTTTACAATCAGAGGTTAATAATTATTAATAAATCAATATATTTAAAATAAAAAATTAAGTTAAAAAAGTATATGGAGTCGAATTCGAACCGACGTGCTTTCCCCTTGTAAGATCCAAATATTTAATTAATTAAAATTTTACTGGCCTATAACCCTGGAAACAATAAAATACGTACTACTTTTGATATATCGCTGAAAAGCTCTCGATGAGGGCTTATTACTACAGTTAAAAAAAAACCAAAATTCAATTTTTTTGGATTTTGGGCTTTTTGACACTTTTGGTTCACTCGACTGCAATCAAAAGTGGAAGTGCACAATTTAATGTTACAACAGTCCTAGATCCAAAATGTCAACATACTAGGCTAATCGTTTTTGAGTTATACGAGATATACGTACGTACAAACGTCACGCCGAAAGTAATCAAAATGGATTCAGAGATGGTCAAAATAGATATTTTCGTTAAAATTTGAAAACCGAAATTTTTCGCGATCACATTACTTCCATTACTTCGTGCAAGGAAGTAAAAATTACATAAAACACGTAAAGGAATGTAAAATTGTAAAAAAAAATTTTCGTTTTAAAGAAACTTTGCTATATTTTAAAACCTACGCCAGGTCACTTAAAAGACAATAAATGTTTCACGTGAAAGTAATACATTTCATCACCTCTTAAGGGTATCAGATTTAGATTCTGCTCTTATATCACATATACCTGATAATACAGTGGGATCATTTTAACACTATACTACTATAATACCATACACTATACTACTATATATAATACTATAAACTATAATTCCATTATGGACTATATAATACAGAGACTCATATTTGATTTGAAACGTAGAATGTAGTTATGAGTAACATGTAATGTCTCACAGCAAGTGTTGGATATGTCCACCGTTTTCCTGAAGGCAGGTCCTAACCCTCCGCACCGTTTTTTTTTTTGTTGCACCCTTCGTAGGATATCAGGGCTAATCTCTGGAGTAATGGCTTGATTCAAGTCTTGTAGACTACGTGAATTTGCTCGATATATACGTCCTAACAAACAATCCCAGAGAAAGAAGTCTGGTGGCGAGGGGGCCACAGATTTTTTTAAATAATGCGATCACCAAACATTTCGTGATATTTTTGGATATACGGCAAGTTTCTCAGTCTTGTAGCAGGTATAAATCATCAGGCAGGAGAAGGTTTACAAATTGCATAATTATATCCCGGTATTCTGGACTGTAAAGGGTTTCGTAAAAAAAAAAAATTAGGCCCGGTATTCATCATCGGAAAATCGTATACCAAATCTTTACCTTCTGCGAGTGCAACGGTGATTCATGTGTGGATTTTGTGTTAAACAATATCTGTTTTTATTACTACTGATGTAATCGCTAAGGTGAAAATACGCCTCATCACTAAAAAAAAAAAACATATTATCCAGTACGCCAATCCCAATATTTTCCATCTTATTGATAAACCAGTGGAAATATCTTATTCTTTTAACAGCGTCTAGGGACTTCAGTTCCTTTACGTAATGTAATCGGCTTGCATGTAGATCTAATTTCTTTGTCACCTTTTCTGTACTCCCGTACGATATTCCTGTCTGCGATGATACTTTACGCAAACTTTTCATTTGATATTGTTCAAGTAATGGATATACTGAGCGATAAAATGGTTCAATGTATTATAAATTTATAAGGATTTATTTTTTATAACGTTAACCTATATAAATTAAGAAAAAAAAAAATTAATAAACTTACAAATTTTTGTCAAATCCTTTCACTACCACGAACAAAAATAGTTACCTGTAAAAAAAAAAAAATTAAAAACTTACATTATTTATTTAAAATTATTAAAAAATAAGTATATAACTAATAGTCGTTATTAAAATCATAAAAAAAGCAGCTGGTATTTATTTAAAATACATATTAAAATTTGGGACATTAAATTTGGAATTTTTAATTTCAACGAATATATTTTTTTATTAATTCAATAATTGTAAATATTAACTCATAAACAATAATATTTCCTGTGGAAATGACGTAAGAGGGAGAAGGAATTAAGATTTTTTATACACAGGTAGATTATTTGTCCTTGAGTCACGGTATCTTTGGTTACATCTGAAGCGAGTTATAACTTATTAGATTTACATATAATCCTGTCACGTTTTAAGAAAATCAATTAGATTAAAAATTAGTAATAATTCAAAATATCTTTTAATTTAAAAAAGCATATGACTGTGTATTCAATGTAACGTAAACAAATTACATTATTTCATTATGTACGAAACTATTATTTATATCATATTACAATTTTGATTTTTTAACACTTTTAACCAATTTTTATAAAAGAAAGAGATTTTTAATTCACTCAGTATTCATTTTCTTTTAAACGGATGTTCACGGATTACTCTTTGTCAAACCGACACGTTTCAATTATTACTTATTTATTTTTCTGCAGTTCGGTTGATGATTTTTTTACACATAATTACCCAAGACGAAAAAGAAACGGGTTTATACGTTTGGGGTAAGAGGTTGTGCGTGTATTTCTGTAACCGTTTTCCTCAAAAACTATTGGACCGATTTCGATGGGGTTTCTTGAATTATATAGGTAACCCTTCAGAGCAGGTTCTTAGACATGTTTTACGGTTCTAGATCACCAGGAGGCGCTCCAGTAGATGTGTTTCTCTAAAACGGTTGGGCCGATTTTAATGCGGGTTTTTTCATTACATAGGTATCACCTCTTTGCAGGTTCCTAGATTAGTTTTACGGTTATAAGCCGCCAGGAGGCGCTGCAGTAGATATATTTATTCAAAACGGCTTCGTGAATTCTAGAAAAAATTTTATTTTATCACTTGTATTTGCAGGTAATTCTTTTACATCTAATTTAAAGATCAAGATTTTTTAACGTAAAAACACATTGTTGTATGGGCCGGGCGATTTGAAGAAATTTTTTTCAATCTTTATTTTCAACATTGCTCGTAACAGAATATTATAGCATCGTTTATAAATGTTATAAGTATTTTCACTTCAAAAATTCTGTAAAACTAGTTGAAAAGTATCATAAAAAATAAAGTAAATATACTTTTATTGTAAAGTGTAAAAAATATGTATTCCCGCATTCCAGTCATACTCGATTACAATCTCTTTACGTTGTTTCTTTCAATTTCTCTTTTATTTTTTTAAGAAAAGCAGGTTTCTTATCTTGGCTTTTTAATGAGCGGCTTTTGTCGTAGGAACATTTTTAATAAAGTTAAAAGAAAATACGTAAAACAATTTAAAGAACTCTTGCGGAGATCAGCGTAAGAAGACCGATTTTTATTTTCCGATGCCCTACTATTTTGCAGTCAGAAACGCGCTGAGATTTACGAACGCGGCATATCCGAATAAACAACTCCTGATATGCTTGATTTCAGCGAAAAACTATCCGTAAAATTACCGAAATATCATACAGAATACATTTAAATTTGAGTTCATTTTGTATAATAGGTGTTCATGGGGAGTTTTTAACCACCAGATACGAAAATTATGTGTGTTAATTTTTCCATTAAGATGAAATATTGATTCATTAATAACACAATACGATCGAAATCGTCGTTGATTTCGTGCTGCAACATTTTTATTGCAAAGTTGACACACTCATCTTAGTCGATAAGCTTTAAGCCTGTAACATCTGTACAGAGTGGCTGGGAATTCACCGTACCCCCTAAAGTTAGAACTAAACATTTGTAATGAGTTATAAATGAAAAAATGCAAATTCATTCTTTTATTTACACAGTTGATACATGGTATTAATCTTAATAGTCCAGTGGGTCTGTGTGTTTGCCCTCTCATTTCGAACGCACAATTCTATACGTCGCCATTCCCGGCGTAAGTCATCTACGCGACGGAGCATTTCTGGTGTTACCTTACGGAAAGCTCCCTCAAAAGCGTCACGCAATTCTTCATTTGTAGAGTAGCGACGTGCAGCTACGTGTGCCTTGATTATTCCCCATAATGAATTGTCTGGTGTGGTAAGATTACGACTTCGTGGTAGCCATGGTAACGGCGCTGGCGACGAAGGAGTAATGAGGCCAATCCGACGTCCTGGAAAATTTTCATTCAGAAACGCGCGAACTGATAGAGCAAAGTAGAATGGTGCTCCATTCTACTGCAACAATAGTCGTTCCTTGAAGCTGTAGTATTAACCGTGCCTCCAAAATCTCTAAATAAATTTGTGCATTCACTGCCCCATCGAAATAATAAGGACCAAACAAATGAGAAGCTGTTATTCCAGCCCACATCATGACGTGAGGTGGATTTCTTTCCGACTCTGTCACGAAATAAGAATTTTCTTTTACCTAAAATAAAACATTTCTGACACGGAACTGCATAGATTGCACATTCGTCAGTAAAAATCACCTTTCCACGGTAAATTTTTCAAATAAAGCCCGGCAGGATGGAGCGAAACATTTCACGTCTGCATCTGATAGTTCACCGATAAACATCGGACGAAACGGCCTAACTTTCAATTCCTTTTTCATACGGTCTTGCATTGTCGTTCACGGTGTTCGAAGTTCAGCTGACCGTTTACGAGTTGATTTCAATGGGGGTTGTTCAATAGAAACTGCACATGTTTCTAACCGCGTTAACTGTTGTGCACTCCGCGCCATCTTTAACACTGCCTAATTGAAACGCAAGTTTTTCCCAAGCAAACATTGTAGCTTTTCGTGCTGGTGGCTAATTATAGCGTTGCTGAAACACATCAGTGATCAGCTTCATTGTTTGATTCGTATGTTTTCGTTCATGAACCCATATACTTGTCAGTAACCGCTTCTCGACACTGTAACTAGTAATCAACAATTTTAGTACAATTCTCTTTTACTCAAGAGTGTGTGATGTTGTAAAAAACTGTTGCCAACCGACCCAAACGAAAATACCGTATGTTCAAAACATATATCCTCAACTCATATTTTTCGTTAACTTCAGTGGTACAGTGACTTCCTGGCCATTCTGTATACTGTAGACGCTTATGTAAATGCTTTCTTGAAACATTCCGCACAGTCATCACCGGCGTTGCTAGTTGAAGGCTGGCTTTTCTAACTTTTTAAAAAAATTTTTTAAATTACGCAGGAAAGACTTCCTGACAACATTTTGTTCAGACATCCTTGATCAATCCGTATTTTTCTTTTACAGAGATATCCGGTGGTTACAAATCGATTAAGCCATCGGAAAATATTATTATCACTAGGAGGATCGCAATTAAAATTTCTACGGAAAGCTACGAATTGCAACTACTAGATTATTCACATTTAGCAAACTGAAAAACACAGAAGCCTTCCTGTTCAGGAGTCCTCGTTTTTTCTACTAACGGTGTCATGCGGAAAGATCAGGACTCAATAAAATTATCCTTTTCGCTCTGTGATTCTGCCTTAAATCAAAACTCCACACATTATACCAAGTAAAAGACAAATATATTAAAATCCCTATATTAGTTTGTACACTCTACATATATATACCGATAATATAAGACTTGGTTAAAAAGTAAAAAAATTGCATGTCATGTTTTATTACTTTTTCTCTTTAATTTATAATTATATATGATTATTACATATATATATTTTTTTAATACATTTTCAACTCGAAAGTTTTTAAACGTTGTAAATTTAATAATAAATGACAATGTAATAAATCGTTTCAACTGTGAAAGTAAAACACGGTGTAGATTCACTGGAAGTACTTTATAATATAGCCCTTCTAGCGAGGTCAACGTGTCCACGTGGTTTCCATGTACACCTAGTCTATATGTGTATGTACGTATGTACGAAGACACGCATTTCTGTTACGGTTATAATTCGTTTTACCTGTGAAAGATTGCTTTTCATTTTTTACTTTTTACATGAATCTTATACATCTATCTCTATTGAAAATTATACGATACGAATTGGAATTATTTTTTTTTTAATTTTAATAAATAATTGATTTTGTTTTTAATTTTATCGGTAAATATACAGAAGGGAAAATATTAAAAAAATAAATGATTGTTATTTATAAATAAAGACGTATGGTACACGGATACTGAAATAAATTTAAAAACAAGATTCAGCTCCAAAATTTTAAACATGAAATTTCTATTGTTAAACGATATCAGAAGTAGCTTTCGAAAATTTATACCGTGAAAACCGGTCACAAAATAAGTAAGTAAATTAGGAAAAGATTATTTGAAAAAATTTACTAATAAACAGTAAACAGGAAACTGGATTACTAACTTATCGATAGTGAAGAAGAAATTTCATTGTTGGATAACAATAGGAGACCGATATCTAATAGCCTGTTTAAATATTTAATTTTTTTCTAAGACCTTTTGCGAAAGTTTTTCAAGCATAAGAATTAAACTGTCCCCTCCTTTCAAATATTTAGACGGACGGGGATACCTCTACTATAGATTTAATGTTCACGTTAACGTTATCGTTCTTAAGACAGATTTCCTAAAATAAAGGCCACTAAACTGGTCGTGGGATGTCTGAATTGGAAGTTTAAATTGTTTTAGAGGGTTATATTAAATTACAACTACCCAAATTGCCGGTTTTATTTTTAACGATAAGAAATAATATTTGTAGCTTATGAAAAATTTCATTCCTGATTAAGATTCGACTCGGAACCTTTTGTATGAAAGGTAAAAACGTTATCAGTCCTCTCCCACGAAGGTCGAGGTAAAAGTAAGCGTCATTGTTTACTATCATTGCTCACTATTTTATTTTAATTTAAACACATACAGCTTTTAACTTAAAAGAGTTTCGAACAAAAATTTAAAAAAAAACATGAAGAAAAAATCTGACAACACAATTGTAGGACTTTCCCGTCACGCGGCTTGGTAGGTTATTTCTGTTGGGTCTCTAATGGTAGGTAGTTTTTGATGCACGGCTTACATACACAACGCAATTTAAAATATTTATCATTTTATTTAAATAATATTTTTTTCGTTTATTTAATTCAATGATTCTAACTAAAGCTCGCTCGCATACCTTATTTAATTCGAGCAGGTGTGGCACTACTAGCAGCGACGGTCGGCATCAAATAAATTATTTTAATTTCACAACTTAGATAGAACAAATTTCGGTTGCACTGACGGTGAACTGGTGTAGCCGCGAGACTTACCGCACCAGGTACCAAGTCGACTGGACGGCCGAGTTCAAGACTCGGCTAGACCGAATATCATTTATTTATTTAGTTTTACCGCTCACCTGTGACGTCACAACATAGCAGATGACTACAATAGCATTTTATGGAGTGGAGGTGCGATTTTGCAAAGGTTTTTTTGAAAAACTTGTTATTTTTTAATCATTAACAAATACGCCTAAGAAAAATATGACGTTAATTAGGCGAAATCTCGTAATACTGAGGGTGACCTTGCATTAAAGTATCACTCCCTTGATCTTTTAAGTTGAAAATTTAATGGTATCAATGCCCCCATTCATAGAAGTAATGTGACCAAGTTTGATCAAAATCGGTTCAGTAGTTTCGGAGTATAAGGTGATTTAGAGGCCAATGTGAATTCAGTTACATACGAAATTGAAACATGCGGAGAATTTACATCCCGTTTTGTGGTTTTTGGGGTTCCTTAGGTGTCAAAACGTCAAAATCCGTTGAAAACCGCATATGCCCAAATTGGACCGATTACAATACTTTCCCTTCTAAAACTATAGCTCTGATATAGCGCTAACTGGACGGTAAATTAAAATTAAGATAGTATCTTAACATAATGCCAGGTATTACTATGTATATAGTAGGGGATATAGTTTAGGGAATAATAAAACACAAGAGATAGAAAAAAGACCTCGACACCACATCACGACACTCCAGGCATGGCGTGGTGTCTGAAAGGGGCATATAAAATAAAAGATTACTCTCAAAAAGAGCTACCGGTAGGCCGACCTTTTCTTTTCTTTCTTTTTCCTGTTTAGCCTCCGGTAACTACCGTTTAGATAATACTTGTGAGGATGAATGAGGATAATATGTATGAGTGTAAATGAAGTGTAGTCTTTACATTCTCAGTTCGACCATACCTGAGATGAGATGTGTGGTTAATTGAAACCCAACCACCAAAGAACACCGGTATCCACGATCTAGCATTCAAATCCATGTAAAAATAACTGGCTTTACTAGGACTTGAACGCTGGAACTCTCGGCTTCCAAATCAGCTGATTTGGGAAGACGCGTTCACCACTAGACCAACCCGGTGGGTCCGGTAGGCCGACCTGCCATGCCAGTATATAGCTGGTAGGCGGGAAGGCCTATTTGAGTATAAAGACACTCCCCTGGGTGGCGTAATACTAACAAGTCGGTCCCCGCCCCAGGGGAGCTGAGAGGAAAAAAAAACTACGTTTACTTCATTTCCTGACATTTATTTTTTTATTTTTAAAAATATCAGATTTCTCGTCCACTTGGCATCTTGCAACCGGCTTTTTTTACTATACGGATAGAGGTTTTTAGTGGTGTATCCAGATTTTAAGTGAACAAATTTATAAATTGAATTGTATTTAAAAACAAAATAACACTGGCATAAAAAGAGAAACCACATTAAAAGTAAAAGACAGATCATTTTTAACTTGGATCATTTCTATACTGTGTCAAATTAAACAGTTTATCATTTCTGATATGTAGACTTCAGAAAGTTAAAATTTAAAGATAACTTGAATTACTTTTTTAATTTTATTTGTTAAGAAAGTTAAAATAGATTTAACGTAAATAGTTAAAACGTAACTTCTACTTACAGCTTTATTGAACCAAATTACATTATATTTGCAGAAACAATTTTCAAAATATAAAAAGTTTACGATGTTTCAAATGTTTAGTAATTTTTACAAGCCGTAATCCTTTCGATACCAAAGCAGTACGAGAAACGCATTGATAGAATTTCTACTATTAGAGATGAAAAAAAAGCAATACTTTGAAAGAGATTTAAAACCGTTACCAAAATTGCTTAACTCATGAGCTACTATTACCCACATTATTCAGAGACTCAGCATGACGGAAACTTCTAAAAGTAACAAGCTGTTCTTTTCAAAAAGAAATAATCCGATGTACAGTTTCATTTTATTAAATAACGAGAACATTCTATCGTAGAGTTTCTTTGTTTAAAGAGTACTTTAAAGTGACCTTCACTATTTATTTTTGGAAAGGTCACCCATTCTGTACGTTAGATTTATAATAAATTACTTCTAACGATTTAAATAATAATTATATCGATTTGAAATTAAAAAGTTGTAATAATGTAATTAATTACATTATTTTTACACGTATTAAGATTTTACGACGGTAAATATACAAGTATAAAATTTTACTTTCCCGTCTAGATAGCGCTGTAGCTTTCAAAGGTACAATAATCGGTCCAATTTGAGCATATGCGGGTTTCACCGTATCTTAACGTTTTGACACCTAAGGAACCCAAAAAACCGGATGGAAATTTCTCGGATGTTAATGTACGTATGTATTCGGTATCGGCATCTAAATCCCCTTATATCTCCAGAACTACTGGACCGATTTTGACCAAATTTGGTCAGATTACTTCTAGAAATTGGGCATCGATGCCATTAAATTCTCAAATTAAAAGTCAAGGGGATGAGGCTATAAAGAAAGGTCACCTTCAGTATTTCGAGATTTCGTCTAATTAAGGTCATATTATTCTTAGGCGCATTTTTTAACGATTAAAAACAACAATATTTGAAAAAAAAATTTATGAATAATCGCACTCCCACCCCAAAAAACAGTGTTGTAGTCGTGTGATATGTTGTGATGTCACAGGTGAGCGGTAGAATTAAATAAATGAATTATATTTAAAGTGTAAAAAAAGTAACTCGGTAGGGCTGGGTCTTGAACTCGATCCCCCGGTCGACTCGGTTCCTAGTGAATTAAGACTCGTGGCTGTGTCGGTCCGCTGACTGTACAAACAAAATTTGTCTATATAAGTTGAGAAATTACATTAGTTTAGAGAGTGCCGACCGTCACCGCTAGTACCCCCACAACCAGGAAGGTTAAATAAAATATTCGCTTTAGTTAGAATCACTGAATTAATTAAACGAAAAAATATTACATTTAAATAAAATGATAAACATTTTAAATTAAGTTGTGTGTGTAAGCCGTGCATCAGAAACAACACACAGTTGTGTTCTGGACTTTTCTGGAATGCGGCTTTAGTCACGTGATGGGAAAGTCCTACACTGCCAGCTTTTTTTTTATACTTTTAAGTATATTACTAAGGAAAAAAAAAATTATGCGACTATTCAAAATATTTTTTACTTTACACGTTCACGATGAATTTCAGCAAAATCATTGAAACAACGAATATTAAACAGAATTTTATATAAATGTCACAGATAATGCAGTGAAATTTCAAACTTACAATTCTTCCTCCATCTAGAGAAAAAAGAGTTTTTGTGATTTTCAAGTCGTAGATTAAATTGATAAAAGAATTCCAGGAAATCAAAATTAAAGTAAAGAAAGATTGAAATAATTTTCCGAACAGGTTTTTTATTGCACCGCCAATTTTTTTTAGGCAACTTCAGTTTTCTTGAGAAAATGAGTAATAATATTTATTTAATATGGAAAAAGTACATTTTTGAATGAAAAATAAAAATTACAAATCAATTTGGATTATGTTCATTCCGTATACTTACTATTAGCAACATCATAACCCTTATTTTTTTTAATAAAGGTGGAGGAACCCAATTTACGGACGCCAAGGCAGTATCCGGTCACTAACAGGTTCCACTAATATAACTTCTTTTTTGTTCACCGTTAGATATCAGTTCAGTGGATGAGATGAATGATTAGTAGCGTGTGTGAAAATGCCATGTCTGACCGGGATTTGAACCCGGACATCTGGATGAAAAGCCGAGATGCTACCAGTCGCGTCCGCTAACATAACCTACGCTCGTCTAATTAACGTTAAACAGCGTATAATATGCATATTTAATATTAATTAAACGAGGTTAGCGAGCGAAACTAATGCAGGTTATGTTTGATTAGGGTATGTTGATATACGTACGATTCGTTAGTACACGGAATCCACATAATCCAAAGTGTTTTGTAATTTTTATTCTTCATTAAAAAATTTACTTTTAGCACCTTAAATAAAGGTTGTTATTCATTTTCTCATGAAATCTCCAGAATTCGCATCAAAAAAGTGAAAAAAGTGACGGTGCGATAAAAACAAGTACCTAATTTTCATATAAAAAATTATTTTGATTTTCAACTAAAAAATAAAATATAATATTATTATAGTATTATATATAATGTATATATATATATACATAATTTTTTTGTTTTACTTTTAAGGCCCCAAAGGACCACTTTACTCAGAATAATTCAAGTCTTTTTTTGCCGATCTTTTGGCCTTTAAGTTCTTAGCTTTTACTTTCTCCCAATATTTAGTCATTCTTAATGATGTTGCTTTACGATCCTCTTCTGAATAAACCCTTTTTGTGTAATTAAAAGTCCTTACTTTAAAGTCGGTATTCGGATCTTTAATAACAAAATTTTAATTTTTCGGATTTATTAAGTAAATCTTCGGAAGTCAAATTTAATTCTTGCGTGTCTTCTTTAATTTCTTTGATCTATAATGGCGGATTTTTTAAAGACCAAAATCGATCGATAATTCTCTTAGTAATCCTATCCCGCGGTAATCTTAACAACTGTGCGTAGATAGAAATTCGCTTCTTTTTTTTTCATAGTATCGATTAAGGATTCCAAGTTTTCGTACAGAAATTTATTAGGCAATAATTTGTACTGATTTTCGTTTATATTTTTTGTTTATGCAGCTTCTAAGAATCCTGCGTTCAACTTTAAGCAAAGGTTCAGTCCTATTTTTCTGATTGAATGTAAATAAAGTCTCGCTCGCGTAAGTAATTACTGGTTTAACCACAACTTTGTAATGTCTAATTTTAGTGTTAATCGAGAGCGATTTTTTGTTGTAAGTATTTTTGGTTACTTGTAGCACTTTAAATAATTTATTAAGTCTTTCGGTCCAATTTTGTTTTTCGTTACGATTAGAAGTAATGATCTCTCCAAGATATTTAAATTTTTGTACAAGTTCTACTTTGTTTCCATTAATATTCACAGAAATAATAACTAAAGGATCTATAGCCATCATTTTAGTCTTTTCGTAAGAAACTTTAAGTACAATTTTATTCGCAAGTTCTTCTATACTTGTTATTTGTATTCTGGCTTCTGCGATACTATTAGCTAATAAAGCTAAGTCGTCGGCAAATCCTAGGCAATTTAAATTTAAGTTATTTCTTTTGTATCCTATGTGAATATTTTTTGGATTAATTTTAAGCCGTTCGCGCATCAGAAATTCTAGTGCACAATTAAATAATAAAGGCGAACGTCCGTCGCCTTGTCTCAGTCCGGATTTTATGTAAAAAGTTCGAAAAATTCGCACGAAACTTCACTTTAGATTATGTATTTGTCAATGTTAAACATCATATTTACCGATTTAGGATCCGATCCGAGATTTCTCATAATTTTCAACATCGAAGGCCTATATATTCAATCGTACGCTTTTTGAAATCAGTAAAAGAAATAATCATCTGTTTTTGCTTTCTATTATAAATATCTATAAGTAATTTCAAAGTAATAATTTGATCTGGACAACTGCGCAAAGGCCAAAAACCACCTTGGTAATCGCCTAGCTCGCTTTCTAGTCGGTCATTAATTCTATTGTAAATAATTCTAGATAAAACTTTATACGTACAATCCAATAACGAAATTCCACGATAATTGTCCGAATTTGTCTTGTCGCCCTTCTTTTGTAAACGATGTATAATAGCTGTCGTCCAATGTTCTGGAAGTTTTTCGGATTCCCAAATTTTAACCAGAGAATTATGCGAAGATTTCTTAACTGATTCTCCTGCAGTTTTCCAAATTTCTGCAACTGTTTGCTCTTTTCCGCTTGCTTTATTATTTTTAAGTTCTTTAAGTGCATTTTCTAGTTCCTCATAAGTCGGCGGTTTTCTGTTTGATTCTGGCGTTTTAATTTCTGTATTAACACTTATTTCTAGTAAATCTTTCGGTTCTTCGCAGTTCAAGAGCTTATTAAAAGCTTCTGCAATTTCTGCGTTTTCTTTATTATTATGTGTAATTTTACCAGATTTATCCTTAAGCGTTAATCTTGGAGCTTCGTATTTTTGTAACCGATTATAAAACAGTTTATAGTAACTTTTAGAATTATTTTTATTAAAGTCCTTTTCAATTTTATTAATTTAATTATTTTGATTTCCTCTCTTTTCATTACGAATAATTTTGCATGCGATATTTCGTTGATTAATAAGATTACAATTACATTATAATATAATATTATTTTCCTTTCCAAATAAAAACTGCTTTCTGACATCGAGGAACAGCAGGTTGTTAAGCTTCAACAGAAAATATTGTAAAGTGATTTGCAACATTTATTTAATAAACTATTTCAAGGGTGAAATTACTGATAAACTGTAATTAATGGCATTAAATAGATCTTTATGAATTGATATATTTAGTTGCAGCAATTACTTAAACTTAAGTATAGTGTTTATGTGTTTATCCAGTCTTTAAATGAAAGATGACAAATATTATTTCATTAACTTATCAGAAAGTAATAAAAACTGAAAACCTGTAAGACTTCAAAGTTTAAAAAATTAATAAAATTGCAAAACTGTATTTCTTCCGCATTCTTATTTAAATATCATGAAAAAGTAATTAAAGATTTAATAGTTTGATTTTAGACCGATAATGCATATTAATTATTAAATAATTTATTTAATTTTAAATTTATAAACGCGAAATAAAACTAATTTGAAGTTATATATATTATACTGGATAAATTAAAACACACTCGCGCGTGCGGGCGTTGCCATTAAATTACCGTAATAAGGTGTTAAGTGGTGAAAATGCATTTAAGTTTAATGTAAAGATAAAAGTAATTAATTGTAGTATCATTTTATTGTTATTATTTTTTTTTTAAGTTAGAAGTGAAATTTGGCCGCAAATACATTCTCTTACTTTTAGTGAAAGCATATAATAATATTTTGGAGATGTAAAAACGCTCATGTATTACGCACCTTGATATATATGTATGTATATATGAACCTCACTTTTCACTTAATGATATATATTTTTGAAAATATTTACGAAAAATTTAAGTAATATTAATAAATATTTAACTACAAATATTCATAGCGTTAACACTTTCAAAGTAACAATCACGATTTTAACCTACAATTTATTAAAATAATTGTGACTTCTTCCTGGTATTTCAATCTTGTTATTTTTTATTTCTGTGAATAAAAAGATATATTAAGTACAATTTGTTGCATATTACTTTTTTCATTTTTTTTAAATTTGTTATTGCAGGACAAACACGTATTTACTGAACGCTACTAATATATTTATGAATACAGTGAATAAGATGTAGTGTTGATTTAAGATCTTTATTCGGTAATGTACTACAGACAACATTATTTACTTTTTTATTTAAATTTTTTATAGTTCTTTAATCGGTTCAATTATTACACTTAATCTAGATAATCTATTTTTCAGCACGTTGTTATGGATAAGCTGCTAGCTCTTCGTAACTACAACAATACGACACACGTAACAATAATCTACAGGTTAACAGAAAGCGAGGACCTACAACGTGCTAAGCAGAGACCCTAAAAAAACAACAAGTCGAACACAAATTAAAGATGATATCGAAAATATAAGTGGCATCTCGGGGAGTGAGGATAAAACTGATATTACAGATTCTCAAACAGACAATCTAACACGGCAGACTATACAAGTATTGCGTAAAGGTGACGCAAACTAATTTTTCTAATAATTTACAATCATCTAATAAGTACGAACACTTACAGATGAAAAAGACTAGCGAACAAATCAAACGGAAGGAAGATATTACACCCTTGTTAACATACGGCATTACTGACATCATAAAACTTTTTTTTTTTTGTCTTCAGTCATTTGACTGGTTTGATGCAGCTCTCCAAGATTCCCTATCTAGTGCTAGTCGTTTCATTTCAGTATACCCTCTACATCCTACATCCCCAACAATTTGTTTTACATACTCCAAACGTGGCCTGCCTACACAATGTTTCCGTTCTACCTGTCCTTCCAATATTAAAGCGACTATTCCAGGATGCCTTAGTATGTGGCCTATAAGTCTGTCTCTTCTTTTAATTATATTTTTCCAAATGCTTCTTTCTTCATCTATTTGTCGCAATACCTCTTCATTTATCACTTTATCCACCCATCTGATTTTTAACATTCTCCTATAGCACCGCATTTCAAAAGCTTCTAATCTTTTCTTCTCGGATATTCCGATCGTCCAAGTTTCACTTCCATATAAAGCGACACTCCAAACATACACTTTCAAAAATCTTTTCCTGACATTTAAATTAATTTTTTATGTAAACAAATTATATTTATTTCTTACTGAAGGCTCGTTTAGCTTGTGCTATTCGGCATTTTATATCGCTCCTGCTTCGTCCATGTTTAGTAATTTTACTTCCCAAATAACAAAATTTTTCTACCTCCATAATCTTTTCTCCTCCTATTTTCACATTCAGTGGTCCATCTTTGTTATTTCTACTACATTTCATTACTTTTGTTTTGTTCTTGTTTATTTTCATGCGATAGTTCTTGCGTAGGACTCCATCTATGCCGTTCATTGTTTCTTCTAAATCCTTTTTACTCTCGGCTAGAATTACTATATCATCAGCAAATCGTAGCATCTTTATCTTTTCACCTTGTACTGTTACTCCGAATCTAAATTGTTCTTTAACATCATTAACTGCTAGTTCCATGTAAAGATTAAAAAGTAACGGAGATACGGAACATCCTTGTCGGACTCTCTTTCTTATTAGGGCTTCTTTCTTATGTTCTTCAATTGTTATTGTTGCTGTTTGGTTCCTGTACATGTTAGCAATTGTTCTTCTATCTCTGTATTTGAACCCTAATTTTTTTAAAATGCTGAACATTTTATTCCAGTCTACGTTATCGAAAGCCTTTTCTAGGTCTATAAACGCCAAGTATGTTGGTTTATTTTTCTTTAATCTTCCTTCTACTATTAATCTGAGGCCTAAAATTGCTTCCCTTGTCCCTATACTTTTCCTGAAACCAAATTGGTCTTCTCCTAACACTTCTTCCACTCTCCTCTCAATTCTTCTGTATAAAATTCTAGTTAAGATTTTTGATGCATGACTAATAAAACTTTATGAGTTAATAAAAACAGTCGTAAATAAATTCGGCTGTAAATTACGAGTAAATAACAATAGTACATTACTCCGATAAAGATTAACACATACGAGATCTGTAAATAAAGTAATGAGACTGATTCAGAAAAACGTTTTATTTACAATCCAATGATACATGAACTGTATCACCTTCGAAATATTTCTGTTGGGAACCCGCCACGCTACAAACGGTTTTCTCACTCTTCATAGCAGTGTTGGAACTAAGAAACCGAAATATTCTTCAAGATTGTCGGTTACATTTTTATTAATGTTTTCTACTGTTCCAAAATGGTGTCCTTTGAGGTGTTTTTTTAAAGTCGGGAACAGGAAAATGTGCAGGGACTCAAGTCAGGTGATAAGGTGGTTGAGGAAGTACAGGAATGTTTTTCTTTACCAAAACCTCATTAACTGAGGGTGGAGTGTGACAAGTGCATTGTCATGCAGCATCCAATTGTCTTTGACGGCTGGTCTTACGCGCGCAACTCTTTTCCGCAGTTTTTAAAGAATTACTCGGTAAACATATTGATTTATAGTCTGTCCTGCAGGAAAAAACTCCTTATGGATAATGCCATTATTATCGAAGAAACAAATTAGCACGGTTTTGATTTGCTCTTTTTTGTGACGTGGTGAGTTTGAAGTGCGCCACTTCTTGTTGTGGCGTTTTGTTTCTGGGTCGTACTCAAATATCCAAGATTTATCACCAGTAATAACATTTTTTTAGAAAATCATGATCAGTTTCAATTCGCCCTAGAAGATCGCGGCACACTTCCTCACTGTTGTTTTTCTGTCCAATAGTGAGGCGTCACGTGACAGATTGCCATCTCCATACCTCCTTTTCAAATTTGAAAAGGTTTCAGTAGCACTCTCACCAGAGTTTAACTCAAAACTTGATTGAACAACGCTGCTCATAATTAGTGTCACTCATTTTTGTAACGCACAACAAAAACTCGTTTCACGAAAAGTTTATTTACGCCTCACGTGTCAACAATAAACTAAAAATATTAATACTTAATATAAATTAGCTGTTCATGAAACCATACATTTACTAGTAACTTTACAGTGTTGCCACTTTGGCTGCCATAAAAACCAGTCTCATTACTGTATTTACAGACCTCGTAAATCTGTGTTCGAAGAAAACTAAATTTAAGAATTAAAGAGCGTGAAATATTTAGTACATATAAAACAGTTGATGAAAAAAATGATGCTAGATGAAATACTCAAAAACGGATACAAAAAATATATCGTTCCGACTTATACAGAGAAACATTCCCAACAAACTTTTAGGAAGAAAGGAAATCCTTCCCAAAGAACAACGAAAAATTTTAAAAACTAAAGAGATACGCTACAATAAAAACAATGAAAAATAAAACAGTTATAGTTTTCAGTAAAACTGTAACAATTTTTATATTGGGCATACTAAATGTACTTTCACAATGCAAAGAACGCATACTAGCATTTCTAAGTATAACCGATTAGACATTCGCTGAGTAATCGAAACACAACGTACGTTTACGAATATAAAAAAAAATGGAAACATTAAATTATACTCAAATATTACCCAAAAAAATTACAATCTAATTGTAACGCGTACGGTAAGAGTCTCGCAGATATCATTTCTTCAGCTCAAAAAATAAAAATTTCTGTAATATAAATAAAACTGTTTTTAACAAAACGGTACTGATATCTAAAAAGGTAAGACACTACAGTTCTATTATCAAAATCTATTATTAATTTAGAATTTTCGGTACTTACGTATTAACGCCACCGCAGCTACAGCTGCTGTTTAGGTTATGTTGACTTCGTGTACTGACAAATCGAACGTATATCAAAATAACCTAACTAAACATAACCTACCTCGCTAACCGCTTACGTATTAACGCCACCGCAGCTACAGCTTTATTTAAAAACAAAGTAGTCAATCGGATTTCGGTGGATTAACATTAAGCACCGATTTCGGTGCTATAACATTAAGGTTATATTATTATTAAGTTATACGTATTATGCATATTTAATGTTAATTATGAGGTTAGCGAGCGAAGCGAGCGTAGGTTATATTTAGGCCCGATTTCATTTATATGTAATTCATATCAGATTTACAGAAATAATACAATTCTTATGATTATTCGTTGATTAATAAATGAAATCGGGCCGGTAAGAGTATTGTCACAATTTTTTTTTTCTTATTATATTGAACGATTAATCATTGTTTATTATCCATTATTGTATATCTGTCGTGTATTACATATATTTATCATGTACTTTTTTTTAAAGAAAATTTCTAAATTAATAACATATTTTGATAATAAAAATGTAGTGGCTTATCTTATTTCATATCAGTATCAGTGTGTTATCTGCGAGATTCTTACAGTACGTTTACAATTTCATTATAATCTTTTTGGGTATCACTGCGTTTTGTTAGATTATTCTGTTATGAATTATTAATTGTTATCTTATGAATGTATTCTTAAAATTTATTGCCTTAGAAGAAACAAATTGAATTTCACGGCCAATTGTTTTTGTTGATAGTCATATCATTCATTCACTTCATACAATATTTTTCCTTTTTCAATAAAACTAGTATAATGACCTTTACGAATCGAAATTCCATGATGTAATATTATTGCATTTATTGCTTTGTAAGTGTAACCCTCGATTTTTATCGTTAAATTTTATTTTAACAATTAAATTTATTTCTGTTTTATTTTATTCATTTTTTTTTTAAACTTTTATAAACTCTTGTAAACTAATACTTTTATTTTTTATTTTTTAAAGTGTTTGAATTAAAATTTTGTTTCATCTTTATTACTTTCATTTACATATTAAAACAAGCTGTAGTATATTTTTTTTAAATTTTATTATTTCAAGTTTTTGTACGCTACCTAGTACTATCAAATACTGCTATCTAGCGGCGCGATTCGTAAAGGTACATTAAAAAAATGAATAAAATATTCGAGTCCCGTAGTTCATCAAATGGAAAAAAAACGATGTCTAACAAAATTCGAGGTATTTTTTGAAAGTGTTCTTTATTACTAATCTAATTGAAGTGAAATATAATGTTTTCATGCTTATTATTTTTTTTCACATTTTCATTTCACTGATAGGTTAGGTCATGTTTAGAACTGTAAACGTAGTTCGTTGACGTCGTCGCTTCTTACCGACGAAGTTCTAACACCGTGATCACTTAAAAACCAAATACTAAAAAAAACAAATCGTAACACAAATCAAATACATAGTTTTAATATACATTAAAAGTCTCTTTATGTTCAAATATAAACAAAACCCCACTATAAGGGTGATAATTAGCCCTCCCAAAGTATCGTTAATTAAAATCCTAGGTTCCTAAATAATTACACTTGATTTTAAAAACTATAATTAATTTTTAAAGATTCTTTTGTCGTTATCTATTTTTTTTTAAATACGTTTGTTAAAAACCTACATAAAAACATTTTGATCAGGATTATATTTTTTACATTTAAAAATCTTTAACCTATTGTTATATTAAAATTATTGGGTCTTACGATAGGTATCCGGGCCAATTACATTTACTAAATTAATCTTATTTAGTCACAGGCCGAAATTCATAAATTAATGTCGTTAATTTGACCGCAGCTGCTAAAGAAAAATTATAAAAGGGTCAATAAAAAGAAGTAAAAGGTGATAATAACCGGAATTTTCCAACAACATAATGTTGATTCTAATCGGTCACCGACAAACATTTTGGATGGATACAGAGATCATGTCATCAGTTTACAAACCACATAAAATAAAAATTAACCAGAACGTGGCTAAAAAAATTATAATCCTATTTATTAGACGTTTGTTCAAAATTATATTTTATTTTTTTTAAATTTTGTTATCACATACACAGGTAATATTTGAAAAAAATTAATGCGTCAATAATCTCATTTTATTTAAAAAAATTAAATTTATAAAGCTAATGAAATTTGATAAAGATAATGAACAAAAAAGCTGACAACAGAGTTGTAGGACTTTCCTGCCACGCGGCTTTTTTCTCATGCATGGCTTACACGCACAACTTAATATTTATCATTTTATTTAAATATAAATTATTTTCGTTCGTTTAATTCAATGATTCCTACTAAAGAGCGCGTGCATATCGTATTTAATTCGCGCAGGTGTGGCGGTACTAGCGGCCACATTAAATATACTTTTTTACCCTTCAAATATTGTTCATTTATATAATTCTACCGCTCACCTGTGACGTTACAACATACCGGACGTCTACAACAGATGTACGTCAGTGCTACACTAGTGCTCCTAATGACTTAGCCGCGCATTTATTTAGAGCATTTTTTGGAGTGGGGGTACGATTTTGCGAAACATTTTTTTGGAAATATTATTTTTTAATCCTTTACAAATGCGTCTAAGAAAAATAAGACCTTAATTAGGCGAAATCTGGAGATGCAGAGGGTGACCTTGCTCTACAGCTTCATCCCTTGACCTTTTAAGTTGAAAATATAATGCGTTGATGCGTTTACTTCTACATATGTAGAAGTAATCTGATCAAATTTTGCCAAAATCGGTTGATTAGTTCTAGATATATAATGTGATTTAGGGCGCGGCACTGAACACACACACGCGCGCACACGAACATCTGGAAAATTTCCATCTGGTTTTTTGGGTTCCTTAGGTGTGAAACCGTCAACATTCGATGAAAACCCGCATACGCCCAAATTGGACCGATTACAATACTTTCCCTTCTAGAGCTACAGCTCTGCTCTAGCACTAGGCGGGAACGTAAAAAAATAACTGTTATATAATATCGAAAAATTAATAACAACATGCTTTCTAAAAGAAATTAATAAATTAATTATGTTTTAGAATAATCAGCAGTCAAGCTTTTTCATTTTCTAGCGATCGGCATCAAATTCCTTATTTGGGATAATACTACAATATTTTAATATAAAATATCTGATGAAGTATTAAGTATTTGTTTGTTTTTTCTTTCTTATTTACCTAAGTTTCACTCCTTTTAAAATAAATTCCTTTTAAGAATATAATATATTTTGAATTTAATAACTATTATGAACTTTTTTTTGCAGATTAATATACGATATAATTGCTAATAATTTTTTTTTTATTTAAACGAAAAAATTTCACTTTCATAATTCTAAAAATGAATTTTATTTCACATTATTACTGGATTACTTCATCACGACATAAAAATTTTAATACGGTCGTAGATACAACTGTAAATTGAACTTCCTCACACTCTAATGGTACTTTATTACTTAGAAGAATTTTAGAGTTATTTTGAAAATTGAAAGGTGGTAATTGAAGGAAATAATGATAACGGTGAAACCAGTGTTGATAAACTATTCTGAAGTCAATCAACCTAGAGTAACATTGCCAACCGATAAAAAAAAACACTGAAATATTATTTTAAAATTATAATAAAAGAATTTTATGAATGAAGAAAATGGTGAAAATAATAATGATATTAATTCAGAAGTAGAGTTAATTTTATAATATTTAGAAAACGTAATAGGATATACTGTTTAACACGAAGTTCTCCCGGGACTTTCATAACCTATTCTGCTCGTGAAAATAAGGTAAAAAGTTAGTCATATAAAAAGATGTCCTAAAATGCTTCGTTTGCGAGTTACGGCTAGTGAAATATTTTGCTCGGATATCAGTTACCCCCCGGTGAAATGAGGTTGTACCAAAATTTTTAGGACTTTAATTAAGGAACAGAATTAGTGATTTCTTATGCTTTTTGATCTGAAAAATCGATTAAAATAGGTTCCAGAACCATTTCTGCAGTAGGTTTTGAGAAATATGGAGTGAATCCAACAAATTTGGGTAGAAATCCTGTTTTTTTATATTTTACGTACAGTAACTTTGTTAAATGAGTAACAAACACATAAAAATTTTAAACAAAACTTGTAGAGAATCTAATCCTCAACAAAATATTGTAAGATAAGTTAAATAAAACAAAGAAAAAGTTGAATTTTATTTAAAAATAGTACATTACTATATTTGTCAGTAAAGTGCTTTTTTGTGATGTAAAAACAAAATTTACTGTTACAAATTTCCGTTAAAAAAATAAAATTTAAGTTTCACAACAATTGTAAAAAGGAAAAAAAAATAAAGAAAAATTACGTAGATAATAATTCTTTTATTAATGACAAAAATAAAATAAATTATTTGAAAAATTATTATCTCAAAAGTTGGCAATAAATAACAGCTGATCGACAATGTGCAATAGTGTATTAATGTTTAATATATTAGAAATTTCACTTCTAATAAATAAAGAAATATATGTATATATACCTAGTATTTTTTCTGTCAATCTGTTTTTCTTTCACACAAAAACTGCTACTGATTGAGCTTTAAAAAAACATACCTTTTACCCCTGGAAAGAAAACAGGAAATATTTACGAAATATTTCACTGTCTAAAGATAGTAGCCATTTTAATCGATTGCAGTAACAATCGAATTATGTTCCTTTCCGATATTCAAATTTACTATGGTCAAACCGTTAGTAAAATAGAATTCGAAGACCACTTGCAATATTTAAAATTAAATTTTCCCAAAAAAGATTTCTTTTTGAGTTTTTCGATACCTTCTTCGGTTATCGAGAAAGTAACTTTAAAGGTACGCGGTAACTGAGCCAACACAGCCGCTGCCGTTGTTAACAATGTGTGCGACGCGATTGGCTACACCTGCCTCCGGATACTTGACTAAAAACATAAAATGGAAAAAAAGAGAAATGAAGTACAATCACTTCCTCGTGATGTTTATCGGGTAACAGTAAGAACCGTGCAAAATACTTTAGGGTAACCGGCTAGAACTATTATTTTTAAGATGGGGACCGACTGTTTTGAAACCCACATTCTTAGATCGTTGTAAGTTTCGGGTCCTTTTAATCACCAAACTGTTGCTTTGAAGAAATTACAATTCACTGATACCTTTTATAAATTTAACAGGTTTTAATTTTTTGTTATCATTATTATTCTGACAAGCATGAGGATAATGAACATACTTAGGGTCCAGGAATTTCCGCTCCTTGACTGACCGGCTAGTATATACACATATTTTTATTTTGTTTTATGTATACAGAAACATATGTACGTACATATTCGCTGAATCCAATATTACATAGAGATAATATATACAAGACATTGTTTATGAGAAAAGATACACATTAATTAACCGCTTTACATTTTCCCATTCTTTTATACGGCTGTTATGAACGTAAAGCACGCGAGGCGTTAGAAGCATCTGATAACTGTGAACCGTTCCTAACTTCCTCAACAAGCCTAGTGTAGGACGCCAATTATGATGAGATTGGTTATGCCAGTTTAAGGAACGACTTGCATTTCATGTCAGGTCGCTTATTACCATTTTGATTGTAGAACATAATACGCAATCGCGTTTTCTCACCGCTATGTATCCTACGGATGCAGCGCTAAGCACTTGCCTTCCTCTACATAGGCAAACGGTTCGAAGCCGGATCAATTTTGATTTAATTAATACCTACTAAATATAGTTTCTTACGTCATTATTCATTCTGTTTTTTGGGTTATAATTAACAAAAAAATCCTGATTTGACGATTCAGAGATGTAATAAACTATACGATCATTTACTTCACGAACAACGGTCGCAGCATATACTGGCCCTCAATAAATAAAGCTGCATTTAAAGAAACTCAATAAATCCAACATCTTTGCACCAAATATTATCCTATCTCTCCTTAAGCTGAAAGAAAAATTTTAACTTGATACTCATTTTTGGTTTGCTTGGCATTTCTCCCACCACCACCCCATTCGGTCGCCCTAAAGATTAAGACAGAATGTCTGTGCCACAAACGGCTATTGAGCCACTAAACAGTTTAGCGACCAATATCCTAGCTTCTAGAGCTTACCTAAAAGCGCGAGCGGAATAATCGTGGTACCATACACCACTCTCTTGCGTGTCCCACAGCCCACTTGTAATATATCATTAAAATGGGTAGGCACACCCCGTCAACTAGTGAAACATATATGAATATCAATAATTTATCTCGTCAAAGACAGCAATTCGCTGCCACGCCTAGGCCGCTGAATGCCAGCAAGTACCTGTCCACCATTAAAGGGCTTGGATACTTAATCTGGCTGGTAGCCAGCCATACCTCTTGGTTAGCTTCCTACAGCAGCGCGGTAGGAGTCTTTTCCCTTAGGTAAACTGATGTAGGTTGAACAAAGCAACCGCATCAAGGAACTCCCACACGTCCGACAATGCGGCTCTCGGCTCATTGACTTGCCGCTTGTGAATGACTAATTTTCCACTTGTTCTCTAAGTTCCAGGGTGACTTGAGTTCTGAAAAAAAGCTGGGCAATCGAACATCATGTGTTCGTTCGATTGGACCTCCCCGCAGACGCACAGATCATCAGCTGCCAGGCGGAACCGAAACAAATATTGGTTTAAATTTTCAAGGTTGGAGAGCACTCTGGCTCCCATTGCCCTTAAAAACGAAGGAGAGGCCTACCATTCCCCCAGATCCTGTATAAATCTATACAAGAACCTTCCCTTAGTCGTGGCGTACTATTTTTGCTGCCATGCTTCCATCGCGAGGCTGTAAAGCCTCCTCCGCAGGCGGGAGATGGGCAACTGTTCAAAATTTAGAACCGGTGCACTGCGATCACCGTTCCGCTCCGGTACAGGCCCGACTCAAAACCGCATCTCAAATACCTCGGCCTCCCTGCCTCTTTGCAACTTCCACATGGCCGCCCGAACTTTCACCACTAAATCGATTGAGAGAGCCTTTCCAATACAGTAGTACTTAAAAGTTGATCCTCATAAATTATTTCAGTGCAACGGGTAAAATCTGTTAAACGAATAATTTTAATATCGAATGAGATTATAAATATTCTACCCGTCTCTAATCGCATATGAAATACGGAAAATTACATAACATCGACTACGTTTCCGCAACGACTTTTTAAAAATTATTTAATTCCTTAACGTTATTTAGAAATTAAAAAATATATATATATTTTTGTTTGTAATGAAACGTTTAGTTGCTGGCCAAATATATTTATGAAAAAATGTTTATTATATATGAAATTAATTAATGTAGCTAAATAATAAATTCGTTTTGATTAGTTTTTTTATAGTTTAGAAAAGCCGATAGGTTAATAAACATTTTAACACATCCGATTTTTTATCTTAATGAACTTATTAAAAATATAGCAGTTTCCAAAGACTGTTTGCGAGCCGAAAGGTAGTTCCTGTTGATGCCAATGCGATGCAGCCTCTATACGTATTGAATGTAAACCGTTTAGGAAGAAGAAGAGATTGAGTTTTACCGTAACTTGTACGATTTGCAGGCACTGCAGCAATTAATACGACTTATTTAGCAAAACAAACAAACAACAGGATAAAATACCTAGACAAGTTCACTTTATATAGAGTATTCCAATGTTATTTATCAAGAGAATAAAAAAAGAACTACAGTCTTGTTGAAATTAATGTGAACAACAGGTAAATTTTAGTTAGTTATGTTGTATCACTGATTCCAGATGTAGTACAGCTCTTTCCCTTCGTTTCAAGTTTTGCCTGAAAATGCTTGTTTTGAGAGGTTATGTGTATCGCTTACCTATTTTATTTTGGTTTCTTCTAGTGTAGGTAATCTTATTGTGATTTCATTAATAATTTAGAAAAGTATCAGTACGGATTTAACTATTAGAAAAGAAGAAAGATAATAATACTCGATGAAACGTTAGTACGACTCAAAGACAGACAGCAGCAGAGTGTAACGTTAGTCTAGGTGTAGAAAATATTTTGAGATGAGTACAATTTCACCTTGACGAAAAGGTCGTTATATAAGAAAACTAAAACCAACTTAAAAGATGATGCTATTTTACGTAGAATAAGAAAAATTATTCTCAAAAAAATAGTTTTGCGTTACAAAAAGACTTAGAATCAGCCGGTGTGAAAACTCTGGATTCTACTGCACGCAGGAGACTTCTGCAAAGCGGTCGCAAGGCACGAAAGTCTATAAGAAAACAATTTCTGACGGACGCCATGAAGAAGAAAAGACTTCTTTCGGCCAAAAAATACAAAAATTTTCATTTTCATTTTCTAGTTCAGGGGGTAAGCGTGTCACATGCGCGAAGAAGCGATGACGAGCAGATTTCGCCGAAACCCATCAAACATACTGTAAAGCGTGTTTTAAAGAAAATGTTTTGTGGATACCTCAGCCAATTTTGATCTAAAATTTCTAGTACTCATCTCTGGGATGATAAACGGCGAAAACGTGCATCCCATTATTAGAAAATAGGACTCTACCAGAACTTCAAAAACGTTCAGATTACTTGGAATCGTAAACGCTGTTTTTTAACAAGATTTGGCTCGCTTGCACTCATCAAAGAAAGTTAAGCTTTTCACATCTCAAAGGGATTAAATGTTTAGACCAGCCTAGAAATTCAGCAGACCTGGAGGTGATTGAAAATTTGTGGGCAATTGCAAAGAAAAGACAGAAAAACGGACTGAAGTAACAAAGAGAAGATGATTTGTGCTGTGAAAAAGGTGAGGTTTCACGATTAAAGAAATATGTAAAAACTTACAGATTCAATGCCTAAAAGAATTGAAATGATTATTAAAGAGCAAGGAAGACATATTAAATACTGTAATAAACATTGTACATTCTTTATACGTAATAAATTTGATTATTTTTGAAAATGTACTCTTGTTCACATTAATTTGCACAACATTGTATTAGGATACGGTTTAAATGATAACTGACCTACACAGAAATTATGATAGTCGATAGATCAATCAACCAAAAGATATGCAATCTCAAAATCGTCATCAAGCAACTAGCTCACATAAATGAGACTGGTTTTAAAGAGAATCAAGAGCAGTCGCTTAAAACCAGGGACTAAAAATAGATATTTGAATTCTCAGTATAAACTATGACTTTTTTTTTAGTGCGGAGGTCCCGGGTTCGAATCCCGGTTAAGGATGTCATCTTTTCATACGCTATCAATATCCATAGCTGTTGATGCTCGCTCTTTCATAACAACAAAAAAACTTTTCTCCGTAATTATTTTTTATTGTTTTTAATATAATGTTAAATAGTAATGAAATTAAGTAATCCATTTTATTTAACAGAAAAAGTAGCGGAAAAGATTTTCTGTAATATTGTTATATTATAGATATTGTATTACTAAAATAGTGAACCTTATTATTTATTTAGTACCTTATTCATGATTGTAATAAATAAGATACAAAAAGTAAATATAGTAACTAACAATTAAAATTGGAGTTACAACTTAATTTTTCATTAAAACTTAGATGTATTAGGTAACCTTCGTCGTTGAAATTAAGGATGTATAAGCCTTTGTGTAACATTGAATTTGTTAAACATATATGAATGTGCATTAGTTTTAAACAAATGTTTTACAAAACAGCTACCGTATACCCAACAGATTTTAAGAAGGATTTATAACCCTGGAGTTTTAGATTAAGTGAAAGTTTTGAAAAATTAAAATGAAGGATTAAAGCAGCTTAGTTTTGTCTCTAAAGTTCACTAAAAAAATCTTAGACATTTTGATTAATGTTAAAATAAAAGCGTGATGCTTACTAACGGTAGTAACCCTACTCTAAACCTTGATCTAGTGGTTAACGCGTCTTCCCAAATCAGCTGATTTGAAAGTCGAGATTTACAGCGTTCAAGTCCTAGTAAAGCCACTAATTTTATACGGATTTGAATACTAGATCGTGGATACCGGTGTTCTTTGGTGGTTGGGTTTCAATTAACCACACATCTCAGGAATGGTCCAACTAAGACTGTACAAGACTACACTTCATTTACACTCATACATATCATCCTCATTCATCCTCTGAACTAATACCTGAACGGTAATTCCCGGAAGCTAAACAGGAAAAAGAGAGTAACCTACTCTATATTATATTAAAAGGATGATCGTTTTTATTATTGGTTTTTAATTATTAAATAAAATAAACGACCTGACTACGAATAAACGATGAAAATAAAATCTATTAAAATTAATAAATCGGAAGTTAAAAAAATGTAGATTTAATGAATTCAGGTAAATAAATTACGAGTGAAATTTTACATTAGAAAATAAATTTATGAAAAATTCGTGCGGTACGAGAGAAACTTTAAGAAATTTGTTTTTCTATACGCTAACATTAAAACCAAGAGAAAAAGAAGACATGTTTAATGTAAGTAGAATGATAGACAAAGCTGTTTTCATAATAGAATGTTTGGTCACGTTGCAACGGGTTGGTTAGAACTTTTAAACAGTTACTAGTAATTGTGTGTATTGCTCAAGCAGACTGCAAGATGAGTAAGTATATGTGAAAGAGAGAACGAGTGAGAAATAATGAATCGGTGTAATAGAGAAAGGATAAAAAGTAAAGAAAAGGATAAAAAGGGATGGAACGATTAAGAATGCCAAGGACTAAACGTCTAGAACCGACTAAGTTAAAAGTACGGTGTGATATTCTAAATCCCAATATGGTGTTTCATAAAAACTTCTCACCTGCTATGACATTTTTTTTCTTTATAGAGTTGAATTTTACACTTTCATTAACTCATTAAAATTACTTATTTATTTATTTATTACAATTTATTTATTTAATTTAATTCATTATTATACTTTTTTCTTATTTTCAAAATCCAGTTTAAGGTATCATATTAAATAGAAATTAATGGAAAAGAAAGGAGGGAGTGTAGGTGTATGAGTGTGTGTGTGTGTGTGTGTGTGTGTGTGTGTGTGTGTGTGTGTGTGTGTGTGTGTGTGTGTGTGTGTGTGTGTGTGTGTATATGAAAACCTGATCCTATTTTTTTAAATTAAATTAATATATTTTAATTAGATAACATTTAATTCCTTTTTTTATATTATTTGTTTTTCTTGTTTTCAAAGACCTACTTTCCCCATAAAAAAAAAATCATTTTTTTGTCTTATTTACGATAATTTAATTGCCATATCTATATGAATACACATAAATATTTTCATTTCACCAAGATTTCTGGAGAGAAATATATAATAAAAAAAATTTAAACACTAAAAATTATACACACACACACACACACATAGACACACACACACACATATATATATATATATATATATATATATATATATATATATATATGTCCACTTATATACTTTAGGGTATAGTTTATTTACCATATGTGGATAAATGAAAACATGCTTTATATGAAACGGAATTTAATTTAATTTGTAAAGTCTATTTATCCATTACTACCTAAGTTGTAAACAAATTTACTCATTCTTCCATTGTAAATGGAATCGAAAATATGTACAGAAATTTAAGTAAGATTCCATAACTGTTATAGACGGCTCGAAATAATGTCGATCCTGAAGCACTGGTATAGTCAGCCATTATCACGAATAACATTTCGTATGAGTTGCTATTCTAGGTATAGAATCTCATTCCAGACTTATTAAGAACACTCAAGAATGAAGTGGTCTCCCACTGTCCTCTTTATTGTGCTGAATACGAGTATAAGTGTAAACAAACCATGCCCATCAACGGATAATATTTATATTAAAAAAAATGATTTTCTTCTTTTCATTACAGGGAATAAAATATAAATAAATAAATATATATATATCTCCCACGAAGAGAGATGTACGCTTTTGATTTACTATCACTCGTCCATTCCTCCACCGATTTGCTACTGAAATTTTACAGACCTTTTAACCAAGGCTCTAAAAACGTTCTGCGAAAATTTCAACTCTCTTACCGATTTATAAAAAAAAACTGGCGGCTTTCAAATCAAAACATCAGTTTCAGATAAACCAAATTTTTTATTCATTAAAAAATAGCTGGTAAAAAACAGATGAATTAAAAAATGAAAACAACTCCTAAACTATAAGAAGTTTTTGTATTTATTAATAAAGAAAATACTTTACTCAAACTCAAATCTATCAACAGAGACACACTGGTATCATCGTTTAATAAATCATGTCGTTGTGCATTCGTAAAGAAATGTCTTGGAATTCGTATAATTTCTTCTTCAATGATCCTCTTCAACTCTTCATTAATGTTAAGGCTATGGGATTACACACGTTCCTTTAAATAACCCCACAAGAAAAATTCAGACAGTAAGGTTTGGCGACCTCGATGGCTAGTCCAAAAATGCACTTCCACGACCGATCCAACGACCCTGAAGGTGAGTATTTAGTAGCAGTTTAACTGGGTATTAAAAATCAGATGCGGCTCCATCTTGCTAAAGAATAGCATATCTCATTTCTGGAACGGTAAAATGAGGAATTTTATGTTGATTTAACACTTCTATATATCTGCAGTTATGTGTTGTCTGATATGTTGTAGGATAATACACCATTGACAGTAACAGCTGCCGAAATAGTAATACCTTTGAATTAAGCTGTTTCTGCTCAAAAATATGAGGGTTTTCGGTGCTCTAGTAATTATACTTATGCCTGGTTATCGTAAAATTAATGTAGAAAGTAGATTCAAACAAGAATACAACACGATTATGCTAGTCTGGATCGACTTCACGATGCTCAATAATACGCGAACAAAACTGAACTATCTTATCTGGGTCATCTTCCAAAAGATTAAGAACTTTTTAAAAAATCTTATTTTATTTATTTTTGCTATTCTTTGGACAGTCGATTTTCGCAAACCAAGTAACTAAAAAACCGTTTCTCAATGAATTAGCTTCAACTGGAGATCGCAGTGTTGAACATACCATTTCCTCTTTTCCTGCATTAGTAGATCGGCTGTATTTTTTAATTACATTCCCAGTTTCCAACAACAAATACTTCTACTTGGAAATTGACATTTTGGTTGGTGGATCAACATCTGGACTCAAATATGGTATGGACTCTGCTATATTGTCAAATGCAATGGCCCGTGGACAATATTTAACTCTTTGTTTAGTTGTAAATATCCCATTTTAACAATTAAATGTTTAAACAGGAAAGTGAAGCAAGGTTATGACTAATTATTAATTTATTTTATTCAATTTGAACAGCTGTTTAATAATATATCATCTGGTTTTAATAATTTTGCCAGCTATTTTGTAATTAATAAAAAATATGATTTTATCTGACATCGATGTATTTATTTGAAAGCGGTCACTTTGTTTCTATAAATCCTAGAAGGTTGAAATTTTCATAGAACATTTTTAGAACCTTCCTTAAAAGGTATTTCAAATATGTGGAGAATCAAGGTCAACGGTGAAAAATCGGTGGCAGTGATGTTCACATACAAGACACTCCAGCCAGGCAGCTGGAAATCTCAGTAGAGAAAATCCCTTTTGGGAAAATTGTCAAGTACTTGGGAGTAGTCCTGGAAAAACGGCTTACCTTAGGAGAACGAATATGTGACCCAAAGGGCAAAGGCCGTCAGAGCTTCACTAATCCGTCCATAAATAAAACTTAAAATTTATAACCGCCGCTAAATAACCGATGAAATCCGCCCGATAATAGAAAGATACAGCAGCAAGGGACATTGTCCAGGTTCTGCGATCTGTAGGGAGAAATATTGAAACTCCCTCCATTCTTGCGTTCCGTTCCGAAAAAGGTCTTTAAAGTTTCAATGGAATAGGTGGGGAAATGGGCGAGTAATAATAGATCAATATAATAACTCTTAAAGGTAGCAACTTGAACTTGAATTAAATTTATTTTCTGTCTCACAAGGGAAATCATCTCAATTTTATATTTTGTATATACTAGGACAAATAGTATAAGATAAAAAATTAATGTATCCATTCTCTGCCTAAATATGTATTTTGAAGTTATACGTATACTGCAGATTTAGATTTTGTACAACACCGTTTATTTTAGTGTAGACAAGATACAATTAAAATAATCTAATTAAGATTAACAAACAAATTAAAGCAAACGTTGTTGGTAGCTTAAATCTTAAAATAAATGTGTATTACAATGAGTAAATAATAAATATAACAAATTAAAAAAAAAATAATCCATTTTGGAACGCTGAAAGCGGAGGTAGATTTCACCGGTGCTAAGTAGAGGATAAAAAAGATTTCCACCTTAAAGTTAAGAAAAACATCAAATTTACTAATACGACAACCGTTGCATGTGAAAAAAGTTTCACATGTTTAGCATAAGACAACCCCCATTTTCTTACAATTCCAGCAACATTTTGGTCATCCCTTGCCGTAAGGGCTGGTCATATCAAACATTGTTATAGACAAAAGTTTTAGGTAATATTAAGAAGACTAACGACCACTTTTGGGAGGCATGATCTTTGTTGTCTTTGAAACCAAATTTTTTCTAACCCCTGGAACAATGGTTGGTGATATCAAAAAACATTCCTTAAAATATTTTTAGGGCCTTATCCAAAGATAGTAGTAACTTTAAATCAATTAGAAATTTTACTTAATAAGAAACTTATAGCGATATTTTGTATTTTTCGAAAAAGGCCCCCATTTTCATCCCCATGGTCCGATTTTGCCCATTAACGAACTCGATCGAGATTTTGGGTTGTTATATTATATCTATCAATTTGAAAGTGATTGGCACAAAATTACGGCATTTACCGTGCCATCAAGAAAGTGAAACATATATATATATATATATATATATATAAACTTTTGAACTGACGGCGGATTTGGAGTCTGGGGGATTTGAAAAGTAACGATATGTCGAAATTTTCCGGAATTCGAATCATGATACCCTTTAAAATAGGTAGCTTTCTTATGAAATCTACCTAAAAGAAATACATTTAAAGCTATTCTGTAAAATTTAATGTAGCCTGAGAGTGTTCTAAACGAAATCTAATTGTATCAAATGAATGGCTGAGAAAGGATCACAACACGTTTCTTAAGATGAAAATCTACACAAATTTTTGATAATGGAAATTTAATGGTAAAATTAAACTTAAAAAAAGGAATGAATAGTATTTTTACGAGTTTATTTCTTTTCAGAGTGCTTTTTATACGAGATGATTTTTTTTTTTTTTTTTTGTAATTAGTAACAAATTAAGAAATTTAAGAACCCGGAACCACATATAAAAAAGAAACATCTTGCGTAATTTTTTAAATCAAACAAAGGTTTTTACGTAAAGATACTACAGCTAAAACTTTCTAAATATAATTTAGGATATATAGAAACATTAAAGAATAATAGGCCTGATATAACCTAAATTGTATTAGTATTAAACTGTAATTAAAATCGTGTATAAAATTTCACGTAAAATATTTCCCTCCCCAACTTGTTTAAATTAAATAATCGTTGATTAGCTAAGCTTCACTAGTATTCAAATATCTACTAATCGGCACATATATAAAATAATAAACGGCCAAACTTAACTTTTTGTTATCGTGTATCCTCGTTTCGCTTGGATATTAGAAATTAGATTGAAATCAAACGTAAAAATGTAATACAATTCATCGTCTCATAAACAGGATACAATATAAATAAAAGATCTATAGCGTTGAATATTCCACTTTGATCGGGGTCTATGTTTAATTAAAAATTTGAAACAGGTAAATATTGTTAACATTTTCACTACACCGGTATAAAAATTAAACATAACAAATCAGTTTTGTATGGATTAAAAGAGTAGAAATATCTAACTTCTTAAGATGTTAGACCTTATAGACCTCCATTAGACCTTTTACACCCTTTTTTAAAGCGATCTTCAGATCAAAAATTATAAAAATAATTATATATAAAATTAATCAATCACTTTTGTAGATGAAATTGAACTAATTTTTCTTTTAGTTAAACTTAGATAAAGACATAAAATTATTAATACTTTGAAATTGTAATTACACATACTGTATGAAATTTTTAATTAACAGTTAAGGTAAATTGAGGATCCTCGAGAAACTAAATCGTTTGAAAATTCAAATTGCATTATCTTGTTGAATAAAGTATGGAGATTGTTTATAAATTTTTTATTATTTAACGTGCATTCTTTTTTGGCTTGATGATATCACCACATAAAGATTGAAGTTTGCTCGTGGGATATGGAAATAGAATTTTGTAGCGTATAAAAAATCCCATGCCAGATCGGGACTCGAACCTGGGATCTCCGGATGAAAGGCCGAGACGCTACCACTCCGCCACGGAGATTTTAAAGTAATGCAGAACATTTACTGACTCCACTTTTATAATTCCACTTCTGGGTAGGTTTAGTAAAAAACCTCTTAAGTATAAATTGGATTCCGTAGGTCCAAATCGGTTTCGAGATTTCAGAGTACAGCAGTTGCTTGTTAGGTAATGATAATTACGATCCCCTTCTAAACAACTAGTACATCTCCCTGAAGTTAATGATAAGCTGGGTCCTTATCTATCTGATATGAATCCTCCACCTTAGACGGCGATCTAGATGCAGTCCTAGGTATCGCACGCTTCTAGCAAGCGGGATGAAAACGCTATTATGTTGAACTCGCGGGCAGTCAACCCTCCTCATCGCAAACGTAACATGTTTTCTTTTTCCTGTTTAGCCTCTGGGAATTACCGCTCAGGTATTACTTCAGAGGATGAATGAAGATATATATGAGTGTAAATGAAGTGTTGTCTTATACTGTCTAAGTTCGACCATTCCTGAGATGTGTGGTTAATTGAAATCCAATCACGATCTACACGATATCCACGATCGAGTATTCAAATCCGTATAAAAGTAACTGCCTTTACTAGGACTTAAACGCTAGAACTCTCGATTTCCAAATCAATTTTTGGTGTTTTCTTTGTTTTTTATAATCTGTACTTTATCGATGTTCCTTGGACTCGTCTTTGTATGTAGTTATTTATGTTTATTATATAATTACGTGTACTTATAAGATACGTATTCATATGTGTGTAATGTTTTTTTATATTCAAGTTTACTTATGGTTCCGGTAAATTGAAACCGATTCTAAATTAAATTCTGCAACCAAAAAAAAAAAAGTATAAATTATTCTTCTACCGACAAATCTTCAGTTTTTTTTAGAATGAGCATGGATGTTTTGAGATTCTGTGATGGAGCTACGGTATGGGAGGGAGTAGGCATTGACCTCGCTCCCGAAAACGGACCACAGCAGACAGAGATAAAGTATATTTTCATTAGAGACTTATTAAATTTGTGAATCTGTTTCTTGATATTTGAATAAATCAAGAGTACTTCTAGTAAATTAAATTTAGACAAAATTGTCGTAGTTACGATCAACGTAACTACAAAATAGTTTTGTTGGAATGAAGATAGGATTTTTGGTGTTTAAAAAACTCAATAAAGTAACGGTGGTCTAACTGAAGTTAGATATTGGAAGAGTTTAGTGTAAAACTTTCGGTGTTAGAGGAAGGCGCGGGGATCGCGCCTCCGCAAATCGGTTAATTTGATAATTGAGGGTTGTAAGTTACGGTGGGTGATCGTAGTTTGAAGAGGCCTTAAGAAGGCGATAGTTAAGTCGTGTAAATACACCGACGGAAATGTCTGCCGACCGTACATCGGTGGCATCCTGACTAGGCCAAACCGATGACTGTTATCAGGTTTAGAGGGTCTAAAAGACGACCTCCGGTAAAGCCCATTAGGGCTGTGAACGGAGGGGTTGTTGTGGCGACCGGGATCGTCAAAAGGTGGGTGTCTTCCCTTTGAGAAGTTAGGATGGTACTAATATTTTTTTACACTACTGGGAAATCAATGTCGTGTAAATTATCTATCGAAATTAGAAAAAATAAACAGTATATTAGGTTACTGAAAAGTAGATGAATAGTTAACATTTTAAGTATATATAGATATTTAATTATAATTTTCAGTAATGCAACAACATTCCCGATAAAAGTTTTAATCGGCCTGGAAGAAAACGATAATAAATAAGTATGGATTAGTAAAAACACATTTCGTGATGAAAAAGATTTTTTAAAAAAAAATATTTTAAAATAATGCGAGATACTAATAATTTCATATATTAAAGATTCTTTTCGAATAATTAAATATTTTATATCTACATAAATACGGACTAGCATATTAAACTTAATACAGATGATTAACAAGTAGCGTGTAATAATACCTGACCGGGATTCGAACCCGGGACCTACGGATGAAAGACAAAGACGCTACCCCTCGCGACTCGGTCTTTCATCTGGAGGTCACAAAAAAAAAACGTTTAAAATGATATAACTAAACGAGGGTGAAATTACAGAGAAATAAATAACATGTTCGTTTATTTATGTAAAGAAAAAGAACAAATAACAGTTACTTCTTAAAGGTGTATCTTGTAATAAAAAGCAGTAAAACAGCTCAGTTACTTTCTTTAACTTCATATGGATGGTAAAAGATATTTTTTTTTTATATTCATTAGTTTACTGCTGTAAATACACAAGAAATTGTTAGTGTCAGTAGTGAAAGGGTACCTGACAGCAAGAGAAATACGGTACTCCTTTCGCTAACCTACTATAATTAAACACCCACATATCTTATCGTCGTAATAAGGCAATAAATTGTAATCGTAAGATTATAGTTGATCTTATTTTAACTTGCTCTGGTAAAAACAAAATAACGAACGAAAAAGTAAAAATCAGAACTGAATTAATTAAAATAAATACTGCTCGTTAAAACAAGGTTAAAAGATAATAGCTAAAATATATATGAAAACGAACGAGGTCAAAATATAGTCGCAGATTTCAAATAATAAAAATGACAAATTCACAAAGGATTGTACTCTTTAATTAATTTTTAAGTAAAATCGAATTTGTTATTTACCGACCGTTAAACGTTGTAAGATATTTAAATGTAAATATGAAACAAGTTTTTTTTATTGTGTCTTAATCCTTTGCGAAATTTATGATCGGATCAATTTTTTTTTAATTTTGATGCGATATTTATGATAGTAATTAAAATGGATTTGCCTAGTATAAATAAATAACTTTGTCTTTTTTTATGTTTTAATAACGGACCTGTATTTCTTTATCTACAACTCGTTGAGATACAGAACAGCCTGTATTGGTTTTGTTTCGATTTCAACATCATGAAATTGGTTAATTAAGAAAAAATAAGTGTTATATAAGTTACCACGAACACACTTTTTATTATACTATTTTGTTTATATAGTATAAGTGGTAGAGAAGAAAGATTAGCTCGACCACAATCTTTCTTGATATAGGTTGTCCTACGAAGAAACCTTCAGAACATGTTCTATTGGTGTTCATATAAAAATAGGTCTAAAAACGCTTTGTTTTGGAGTTACGGCAAAAAATTTCGCCCGGATTTCAGATCTTATAATAAAATGAAGCCCTACTGTAATTTATGAGACCCAAATTAAGGAGTAAAATTGATGGTATCTAATATAATTTGAGCTAATCACCGGGTTGATCTAGTGGTGAACGGGTCTTCCCAAATCAACCGATTTGGAAGTCGAGAGTTCCAGCGTTCAAATCCTAGTAAACGCAGTTACTTTTATACGGATTTGAATACTAAATCGTGTATACCGGTGTTCTTTGGTGGTTGGGTTTCAATTAACCACACATCCCAGGTATGGTCGAACTGAGATTGTACAAGACTTACACTTCATTTACACTCATACAGATCATCCTCATTCATCCTCTGAAGTAATACCTAAATGGTAATTTCTAGAGGCTAAACAGGAAAAAAAGAAGATAATAACCCTGAAGTAAAAGGTTACATATACATATTTGTTATTGTTTATATTCTAATGTGGACACATTAAAAAATAGAATTATAAACGAGTGTTCCGATCTAAAGTAATAAAAAATATTATTACACTTTCTATTTAAAAATTAAATCATCCCTTTAAAAATTAAAGAGATAAAGCATTTAATTTAATAATGTATAATAATAATATAAAAATGCCTATCTTAGAAAACAAAATTTATAAAAAAAATACGAATAATAAACATGTAATGACATGCTTGTAATAAATTATAATATGAA
Source organism: Lycorma delicatula (assembly GCF_047948215.1). Classification (NCBI taxonomy): domain Eukaryota; kingdom Metazoa; phylum Arthropoda; class Insecta; order Hemiptera; family Fulgoridae; genus Lycorma; species Lycorma delicatula. The sequence goes on from NC_134460.1 coordinate 157,476,434, forward strand.
AGACAAGTTTGAATTTAATTATATTATAAAACAAAACTGATAAGAAAGGGCAGCTTATACTTTAATATCAACGCATCACTTTAAATCACTTGAAAATAATGATGTGATATTTAGTAATTAAAGGTCCGATGTTTACTCTAATATAAACGAGGTCATGATTTAAAATGGACTCTTATTCAAAATCAGTAAAACATCTTTAATAATTAAAAATAAATTATTCTTTTTATTTTTACGTAAGATATCTACTTTTCAAACAGAATGAATTATCCAATTTTAGGGGTTATAAATGGGTAAAATCCCTGAAATTACAAAATAGGTTATTTCATTATATTTTTGGACAATTTAATGTTTTCGGTAGATTTCATAAGAAAGCTACCTACTGTAATGGGTACCATGATTCGACTTTCGGAAAATTTTGACATATCTTCGCGTTCCACATCTCCCAGACCCCAAAACCACCGTCAGCTCAAAAGTTTACACATACATACATATATATATATATATTTCACTTTCTTATGGACACGATAACTGCCGTAATTTTGCGCCAATTACATTTAAAAAAATCTCGGTCGAGTTTGTTAACGGCCAAAATCAGACCGTGGAAATGGAAATTGGGGATTTTTTTCATAAAAAAAAATCGGTATAACTTTCTTATTAAGTAAAATATCAAATTTCTTTAAAGTTCCTACTAATCATTGAATAAGGGCTTAAAACTTATCTAAGTAAAGTTTTTTTATGTCACAACCATTGTTGTGATATAAAAACACAGATTCAACCGATTGTTGGTTATTTATTGTATTTTTTTTCTCAAACGCATGTTTTACTATAAATTTTTCAGTGAATCCACTCTTTCACCGTGTAAATTCAACTGCAAACACACATTCATCATTGAAATCAAATACTGCAAAAAAATCAAATAAAGAACCAAGAAAGAAAATGGCTATTGACTATGAGGTTTTCATATTATTCTTTAAAGTGATCGTTAGTCCTCTAAACATTACATAAAATCTGTGTCTGAAACAATTTTTGATATGAACAACCCTTACGGCATGGGATGACCAAAATGTTGCTAGAATAGTAAGAAGATGGTCTTGTATGCTCAACATGTGAGAGTTTTTTTCATATGCAATCATTATCGTATTGAGTAAATTTGAATTTTTTTTTAATTTTAAGGTGGAAATCTTTTTTACTCCCTGGTGAAATCTACCTCCGGCTTCCGGCGTGCCGAAAGGGATTTTTTTATCATATATCCCAGCTCAAATTTCAAAGAAATTTGATAATGTTGGTGGTTTCAAACTTTATATTTTAATTTAGGTTCCAAAAATTACAGAAGGGTTTCTTTTTATTAGAAGAGCTGAAAACCGGGCGAAATCTTTCGTTAGCTGTGACTCGAAAACGAAGTGTTTCCAGACTTATGCTTTTATGAACTTTTTCATTATTTTCAACAGTAAAACACGCCCTGAAGGATTCTCTATTTCTTCATGACACACTCTGAATAAAATTAAATTGATTAACTACATCGGTCATCTTACGTTTCTAATTATAAGGGTTTCAAAAAATTCAAATTTAGTAGCTTATTGATGATTTACGTTATTTAATTAATATTATTTTACATTAAATGTTTCCTTCCTTGTACAAAATAAAGGAAGTATTGTGATAGCGAAAAAAATTTCGATTTTCAAATTCCAACGGAAATATTCATTTTGATCATCCCCGAATCCATTTTTACTAGTTTCGACGTGATGTCTGTACGTACAAATGTAAGTATGTATCTTGCGTAACTCAAAAATGATTAGCCGTAGGATGTTGAAATTTTAAATTTAGTACTGTTGTAACATCTATTTGTACACATCCTGTTTTGATTGCAATCGACTGAACCAAAAAAGCCCAAAATCCAAAAACATTTGGATTTTGGACTTTTTTTAAGTGCAGTAATATAAGCCCTCATTGAGAGAGTTTCAACGATATATGATAAGTGATACTTATTTTAACTTGTTCCAGAGTTATAGGCAAAGGAAATTTTAATTAATGAAATATTTGGCTCTGAAAAGAGGAAGGCATATCGGTTCGAATCAAACTTCATGTGCTTTTTTTAACTCTTTTTTTAATTTTAATATATTGATTTATTAATAACCTCCGATTGTAAAAATATCAGAAGTTATATCAGAAATGTTATAGATGAATTTAATTTATTTTTTTTAGATGAACTAAATGGACTCTAACAAGTTAAAAAATTTGCTAAACACCCGATAGCCCATTTTTTATATAATCCTATTTAATAAGAGACATTTTTAACAGAACGCTTAAATACTCTATTCTTGCTATATTATCCGCGAAAGTAATACAGAGAAGAGGTGATTTGGAAAGGCTTTAATTGTCCCGTCGGTGCGTTTCAACCTTGTCGGGATTATAAATATGTGCTTTTGCCGATTCGCCAAAACTATAAAGTTAATAATCAAGCTTAAATATAACAAAATGTGTGTGATTAAATTTTCGTTTATTTTGTACTTTATCATTTCACTTTTCTTTATCTGTTTAGCCTCCGGAACAACCGTAAGGTATTACTTCACAGGATGAATAAGGATATGCATGAATGTAAATGAAGTATAGTCTTGTACAGTCTCAGGTCGACCATTGCTGGGACGTGTGGTTAATTTTAACCCAACCACCAAAGAGCCAGACTTAGATTTACTGTCGGAAGCGGGAGGGGGAGGCCCCTTAGAGTAAAGGACACTCCCCTGGGCTGAGTTTTACTTACCTGTATGTCCGGCCCGGGGAGTAGCAAAAAACCCTCACCGCTATCTACGCTCTATTATTCAAATCCGGATAAAAGTAACTGCCTTTACTAGAAGTTGAACCTTAGAACTCTCGACTTGGAAATCAGCTGTTTGCGATAACGAGTTCACCGCTAGACCAATACGGTGGATTGCAGGTTCGTTACGTAAAATAATTCAGGTATTATTTCGTTTTAAATGCATTGTTTGTATTGTTTTTACATAATAACTTCAGGTAACGAAAATATTTAAGCCATTTTACAAAAAAATACCTTCATTAATAGCAAGTATATGAATACAACAAAAAATGTAACAGTAATAATAAAATACAATATGAGGTCAAAAAAACTACCGTAACATTGTTCTTTTATTGTCTTTCTTATATAGTGTCGTTATAATAGCAGCTAAAACGGACATATAATTTACAATTGTCTACTCCGCTACTTATTCATTCATATTTTTATGTGAATGATAACAATTAAGAAACAATACACAGAAGAATGATTTATTAAAAAAAAAAAAAAAAAAAAAAAATAGAACAGTAAATTCTGAAACGACTGCATAAAACTACGGTTAATTTAATAAATAATTATTAATGTAAAATAAAATGTACCATCAGTAGTTATAATTATTCAAGTCAATAAACTGAAAAATGCCGATACTATTAATCCATTTTATACTGATATCTTATACAGAATTAGTGTGAAATATAAATTAATAAATTTATTGAAAAATAAGAGATTATTTAAATAATATTACTTGTTGCATTATTATTAATCTAGTTTCATTATTTAATAGTAGATTTAACATCATTAAGAGTTCATTAAACTTTTATTTATTATAATTTTACTTAGCCTGATTCCTATATCTAAAATTCTTGGCGTAAATCACATTTACCTCTTAAAATATGTATTTATTTTAGTTCATAAAAAGTTCAATGCCTGTCAAAAGCCTTGTTTACCAGACTAGAAAAAAAAAAATGGACCCATCAATAAAAGAATATCAAGAGGGGTTTGCAAAATATGATTTTTTGCCGAACAAATGTTTTACCTGAAATTCGTAATTAGAAAAAATAAATAACGTTTAAGCGTTCCATATATTAAGAAAAAAAAATAAAAATTTGTTACAAAACTCTTACAGTCCCGATTTCATTTTTTTTTTTTTTGTCTTCAGTCATTTGACTGGTTTAATGCAGCTCTCCAAGATTCCTATCTAGTGCTAGTCATCTCATTCCGGTATACCCCCCACATCCTACATCCCTAGCAATTTGTTTTACATATTCCAAACGTTGGCTGCCTGCATAATTTATTCCTTCTTCCTGTCCCTCCAATATTAAAGCGACTATTCCAGGATGCCTTAGTATGTGGCCTATAAGTCTATCGCTTCTTTTAACTATATTTTTCCAAATGCTTCTTTCTTCATCTATTTGTCGCAATACCTCTTCATTTGTCACTTTATTTACCCGTCTGATTTTTAACATTCTCCTAAAGCACCGCATTTCTAAAGCTTCTAATCTTTTCTTCTCAGATACTCCGATCGTCCAAGTTTCACTTCCATATAAAGCGACGCTCCAAACGTACACTTTCAAAAATCTTTTCCTGACATTTAAATTAATTTTTGATGTAAACAAATTATATTTCTTACTGAAGGCTCGTTTAGCTTGTGCTATTCGGCATTTTATATCGCTCCTGCTTCGGCCATCTTTAGTAATTCTACTACAAAAATAACAAAAATTCTTCTACCTCCATAATCTTTCTCCTCCTATTTTTACATTCAGTGGTCCATCTTTGTTATTTCTACTACATTTCAGTACTTTTGTTCTGTTCTTGGTTATTTTCATGCGATAGTTTTTGCGTAGGACTTCATCTATGGCGTTCATTGTTTCTTCTAAATCCTTTTTACTCTCGGCTAGAATTACTATATCATCAGCAAATCGTAGCATCTTTATCTTTTCACCTTGTACTGTTACTCCGAATCTAAATTGTTCTTTAACATCATTAACTGCTAGTTCCATGTAAAGATTAAAAAGTAACAGAGATAGGGAACATCCTTGTCCGACTCCTTTTCCTGTTTATAGCATTTCTTAATTGCCGATAGTTCCTTTTACTTTCTTCATCGCTAGCATTCTTATATTTTCTACGTTCATCCATCAGCTGCAATATATCGTCTGAAACCCAAGGTTTTCTACCAGTTCTCTTTATTCCGCCTAAGTTTGCTTCTGCTGACTTAAGAATTTCCTTTTTAACATTCTCCCATTCTTCTTCTACATTTTCTACCTTATATTTTTTACTCAGACCTCTTGCGATGTCCTCCTCAAAAATCTTCTTTACCTCCTCTTCCTCAAGCTTCTCTAAATTCCACCGATTCATCTGACACCTTTTCTTCAGGTTTTTAAACCCCAATCTACATTTCATTATCACCAAATTATGGTCGCTATCAATGTCTGCTCCAGGGTAAGTTTTGCAGTCAACGAGTTGATTTCTAAATCTTTGCTTAACCATGATATAATCTATCTGATACCTTGCAGTATCGCCTGGCTTTTTCCAAGTGTATATTCTTCTATTATGATTTTTAAATCGAGTGTTGGCAATTACTAAATTATACTTCGTGCAAAACTCTATAAGTCGGTCCCCTCTTTCATTCCTTTTGCCCAGCCCGTATTCACCCACTATATTTCCTTCCTTGCCTTTTCCAATGCTTGCATTCCAATCTCCAACTATTATTAAATTTTCATCTCCTTTTACTTGTTTAATTGCTTCATCAATCTCTTCGTATACACACTCTACCTCATCATCATCATGGGCGCTTGTAGGCATATAGACATTAACAATCGTTGTCGGTTTAGGTTTTGATTTTATCCTTATTACAATGACTCTATCGCTATGCGTTTTGAAAATATTTCAAAATGAATTCATAACCAACCCGATTTCATAACCACGAATAATCACAAAAGAAATAATCATAAGAATTGTATTATTTCTGTAAATATGATATTTATCATATATACAGTAAATCGGGCCGGTAAGAGTTTTTAACAATTTTTTCTTTTTTTCTTATTATATGGAATTCTTAATCATTTTTTATTGTCTATTATTGTATATCCATTGTCTATCACATATATTTAACGTGTATTTTTTTTTAAACAAAATTCTAAATTAATAGCAGATCTTGATAATAGAATTGTAGCGTCTTACCTTTTTTTTGATATCGGTATCGTTTTGTTAAAAACAGTTTTATTTTATATTATAGAAATTTTTTGTTTTTTGAGCAGAAGAAATGATATTTGCGAGACTCTTACCGTGCGGTTTACAATTTAATTTTAATTTTTTTGTCATATCATTGCGTTTTGTTAATTATTCTTTTATATTTTTTGTGAATTACTGATTGTTATCTTATCAATTTATTATTAAAATTTTATTGCCTTAGAACAAACAATTGAATTTCACGACCAATTTTTTCGGTCGATAGTCATATTATTCACCTCATACCATATTTATCCTTTTTTAATAAAACTATTATAATGACCTTTACGAATTGAAAATCCGTGATGTAATGTTGCACGTATTACTTAGTAAGTGTAACGCTCGATTTTTATCGTTAAATTCGATTTTACCAATCGAATTTATTTTTGTTTTATTTATTCCTTTTTTATTAAAACTTGTATAACCTCTTGTACACTAATACTTTGATTTTTTTTTTTTTTAATGAAGTGATGAGACTTAAAACATTTTTTCATCTTCAGTACATTCATTTACATAAGAGTATTCACTATTAAAACAAGCTATAGTATATTTTCTTTTAAATTTGATTATTTCAAGTATATTATCAAGTTGTTGTTCGCTACCTAACACTATCAAATACTGCTATCTAGCGGCGCCATTCGTAAAGGTACATTAAAAAAATGAATAAAATTACATATTCGAGTCCCGCGGTTATCATCAAATGGTGTAACAAAATTCAAGTTATATTTTGAAAGTATTATTTATTATTAATCTAACTGAACTGAAATATAATATTTTCACGCCATAATTTTTCCCCCATTTTCATTTCACTGTTACGTTAAGTCATGTTTAGAACTGTAAACGTAGTTCATTGACTTTGTCGTTTCGTACCGACGAAGTTCTAACGAACACCGTGATATAATGCGACACAAAAATATACGATCGTATTTGAGGATTTCACGACTCCTAGGATTCCATTGACTGAATATCATGTACAACATACTCAAGAGAAGTCGATGCAGATGAGAATATTGAACCTTGCAAGGACAACCCTAACGAGAAAAATTACAAAAGTTAAGTTCGAAGGGAAATCTAACTGCCGTTCACCATTACGACAGATGTTAGGCAAGGAGGCCTATCCCCTCTTCCTTTTAACTTAGTCTTGGAAAAGGTCATTATTAGGGAATGGAGGAAAATCTGCGAAGAAAAAAAATGAGAAAGTTAAGATAAACTAAAGAAATTCGGAACATAGATTGTATCGATTTTGCAGACGACCTTGCAATCCTAACAGAGGACATAAAAATGTCGGAGGAACTATTAAAAATCTTGATGGAACCAACCTTGGTCGATTTCCACTTCTATTAAATTACTAATGAAGTTTGTTAAAACACTATAACGATCACGATTAACTGTATTTTTAAAAAAGATTGTATCCACAATGCGCGTTCTAGTCGCACCATCCCAGACTCCAATTTTTTCTTCGTGTAAAGAAAGATTGTCTGTGTAATGCTTGGAGGTTAGTTGTCAACCACAGTCGTGTATTTTCTTGATTGATATACCCTCCCAGAAGAAATCACGCTTTATTGGTATAAAACGTAACGTCGATAATACTTACGGAATGTCGGTAGGTAAAACGTTTAAACCGTTGATAATAATTTAGTCTTTTGGCATGATATGTAGGTTTCAATACTTATACACACATTACTTTGCAGTTTTTTTTTTTTTTTTTGTCTTCAGTCATTTGACTGGTTTGATGCAGCTCTCCAAGATTCCCTATCTAGTGCTAGTCGTTTCATTTCAGTATACCCTCTACATCCTACATCCCCAACAATTTGTTTTACATACTCCAAACGTGGCCTGCCTACACAATTTTTCCCTTCTACCTGTCCTTCCAATATTAAGGCGACTATTCCACGATGCCTTAGTATGTGGCCTATAAGTCTGTCTCTTCTTTTAACTATATTTTTCCAAATGCTTCTTTCTTCATCTATTTGCCGCAATACCTCTTCATTTGTCACTTTATCCACCCATCTGATTTTTAACATTCTCCTATAGCACCACATTTCAAAAGCTTCTAATCTTTTCTTCTCAGATACTCCGATTGTCCAAGTTTCACTTCCATATAAAGCGACACTCCAAACATACACTTTCAAAAATCTTTTCCTGACATTTAAATTCATTTTTGATGTAAACAAATTATATTTCTTACTGAAGGCTCGTTTAGCTTGTGCTATTCGGCATTTTATATCGCTCCTGCTTCGTCCATCTTTAGTAATTTTACTTCCCAAATAACAAAATTCTTCTACCTCCATAATCTTTTCTCCTCCTATTTTCACATTCAGCGGTCCATCTTTGTTATTTCTACTACATTTCATTACTTTTGTTTTGTTCTTGTTTATTTTCATGCGATAGTTCTTGCGTAGGACTTCATCTATGCCGTTCATTGTTTCTTCTAAATCCTTTTTACTCTCGGCTAGAATTACTATATCATCAGCAAATCGTAGCATCTTTATCTTTTCACCTTGTACTGTTACTCCGAATCTAAATTGTTCTTTAACATCATTAACTGCTAGTTCCATGTAAAGATTAAAAAGTAACGGAGATAGGGAACATCCTTGTCGGACTCCCTTTCTTATTAGGGCTTCTTTCTTATGTTCTTCAATTGTTATTGTTGCTGTTTGGTTCCTGTACATGTTAGCAATTGTTCTTCTATCTCTGTATTTGAACCCTAATTTTTTTAAAATGCTGAACATTTTATTCCAGTCTACGTTATCAAAAGCCTTTTCTAGGTCTATAAACGCCAAGTATGTTGGTTTGTTTTTCTTTAATCTTCCTTCTACTATTAATCTGAGGCCTAAAATTGCTTCCCTTGTCCCTATACTTTTCCTGAAACCAAATTGGTCTTCTCCTAACACTTCTTCCACTCTCCTCTCAATTCTTCTGTATAAAATTCTAGTTAAGATTTTTGATGCATGACTAGTTAAACTAATTGTTCTATATTCTTCACATTTATCTGCCCCTGCTTTCTTTGGTATCATGACTATAACACTTTTTTTGAAGTCTGACGGAAATTCCCCTTTTTCATAAATATTACACACCAGTTTGTATAATCTATCAATCGCTTCCTCACCTGCACTGCGCAGTAATTCTACAGGTATTCCGTCTATTCCAGGAGCCTTTCTGCCATTTAAATCTTTTAATGCTCTCTTAAATTCAGATCTCAGTATTGTTTCTCCCATTTCATCCTCCTCAACTTCCTCTTCTTCCTCTATAAAACCATTTTCTAATTCATTTCCTCCGTATAACTCTTCAATATATTCCACCCATCTATCGACTTTACCTTTCGTATTATATATTGGTGTACCATCTTTGTTTAACACATTATTAGATTTTAATTTATGTACCCCAAAATTTTCCTTAACTTTCCTGTATGCTCCGTCTATTTTACCAATGTTAATTTCTCTTTCCACTTCTGAACACTTTTCTTTAATCCATTCTTCTTTCTCCAGTTTGCACTTCCTGTTTATAGCATTTCTTAATTTCCGATAGTTCCTTTTACTTTCTTCATCACTAGCATTCTTATATTTTCTACGTTCATCCATCAGCTGCAATATATCGTCTGAAACCCAAGGTTTTCTACCGGTTCTCTTTATTCCGCCTAAGTTTGCTTCTGCTGATTTAAGAATTTCCTTTTTAACATTCTCCCATTCTTCTTCTACATTTTCTACCTTATCTTTTTTACTCAGACCTCTTGCGATGTCCTCCTCAAAAATCTTCTTTACCTCCTCTTCCTCAAGCTTCTCTAAATTCCACCGATTCATCTGACACCTTTTCTTCAGGTTTTTAAACCCCAATCTACATTTCATTATCACCAAATTATGGTCGCTATCAATGTCTGCTCCAGGGTAAGTTTTGCAGTCAACGAGTTGATTTCTAAATCTTTGCTTAACCATGATATAATCTATCTGATACCTTCCAGTATCGCCTGGCTTTTTCCAAGTGTATATTCTTCTATTATGATTTTTAAATTGGGTGTTGGCAATTACTAAATTATACTTCGTGCAAAATTCTATAAGTCGGTCCCCTCTTTCATTCCTTTTGCCCAGCCCGTATTCACCCACTATATTTCCTTCCTTGCCTTTTCCAATGCTTGCATTCCAATCTCCAACTATTATTAAATTTTCATCTCCTTTTACGTGTTTAATTGCTTCATCAATCTCTTCGTATACACACTCTACCTCATCATCATCATGGGCGCTTGTAGGCATATAGACGTTAACAATCGTTGTCGGTTTAGGTTTTGATTTTATCCTTATTACAATGATTCTATCGCTATGCGTTTTGAAATACTCCACTCTCCTCCCTATCTTCTTGTTCATCACGAAACCTACTCCTGCCTGCCCATTATTTGACGCTGAGTTAATTACTCTAAAATCACCTGACCAAAAGTCGCCTTCCTCTTCCCACCGAACCTCACTAATTCCTACTATATCCACATTTGTCCTACCCATTTCCCTTTTTAAATTTTCTAGCCTACCAACCTTTTTCAAGCTTCTAACATTCCACGCTCCGACTCGTAGAATGTTATTTTTTAATTTTCTGGTGACCCCTTCCTTAGTAGTCCCCACCCGGAGATCCGAACGGGGGACTATTTTACCTCCGGAATATTTTACCAAGGAAGGCGCCTCCATTCTTGCTATGTGAAAATGCAGAGAGCCACATTTTCTTGGAAAAAAAGCAGCTGTAGTTTTCCATTGCTTTCAGCTGCGCAGTACTCAGAAGACTGAGTGATGTTGATACGGCCGTTTAAGTCGTCCTGACTCACGCCCCTAACAACTACTGAAAGAGCTGCTGCCCTCTTTCAGGAATCATTCCTTAGTCTGGCTCTCAACAGATACCTCTCCGATATGGTTGCACCTTCGGTCCAGCTACTCTGTATCCCTGAGCACTCAAGCCCCCTCACCAACGGCAAGGTCTCATGATTCATAGAGGAGGTACTTTGCAGTAGAAAGGTTTTATCTCTTTTCTTATAGGTTTATGAGCGGCAGCAAGTCCGATATCTTGCTGCTGTTCTAATTTACGCGTTGACTTTGATGGACTTTCGGCCATAGCATATGAAATATCAAGCAACTTCTGTTCGTTTAGTTTATGCGGTCTTCCACTTTAGTTGATCAGCGTCTTCAACAGAGCCACTGGCCCGAAATGTTTCGATGAGAGTTCGAATTGGATTGTGGTGAAGACCAAAAGTGTTTGGAAACTTTTCAGAAAACTAGTGCTTCACTAAATCAGTATACTTTGTCTTATTCACAATAGACGTGTTCAACGATGCTTTCCTCTACCAAAAGGACCACTACGTTTCTCGCTGCTATCGATTCCGATAAACGAAACAACAAGAAAGTAAAAAAATCACGTTCAATCACAACTGAATAACTGAAGTCTTGGCTTATTACTGCGAAACGCTCAACGAATCCACAGGGCAACCAACCTAACGCCGAAAGAAGAAAATGCACCGCATAATTCTAAAGTTTATTGCACAGCGACTTTCCGAATGCTCTGTATAAGACGGCTAAAACGAAGCAGGAGTAGAGGTTTGCTATGTTATTTTTTTAAAGTAAATTTAGACAAATTTTCAAAACAAAAATTTTAGATTTATTACATAATTCTTAAATAATTATGAATTTGGTCCTCCCTAATTTGAGGCATTAGGAGACTTTATTAAATATACTGTTATATAATTCGATGTAGATCAATTTGTTTGCTAAATTTAAATTTTTAGAATATCGAGAAACGTTTATTTTTTGATCGGATATGTCGGAAGAGAACAAAAAGGACGAGCAGGTTATATAGTCTATACTAATTGTAGTGTATTGGGTATAAGTAATTCAACAACTTGAATAACGCAATAAACTTTAGCTGAAAATACAATGACTAACGCTGAATATTTGTAAATTCATTACCTAAATGGCTGACTAGAAGTAAATAAATATATAAATTGTTCTTTGAATGGAAAACGAACTGAAAACTCATTAAAATATATCGAGAGTTGTAAAAAAAACCTAAAAGTTTTATAAATTTTAATAAAATAAAATTTGGATATTTAGTCGATCGATTTTCTCAACAGTCGTTCCTGTGAGACTCTAAACATATAGTTACCCAAGGTCAGAGAAGAATAAGAAGAAGAAAAAAAGAAGAAGTAAATAAGAAGAAAAATACGATAACTAATTACGAAGATAATTCTTTAATTGAATACAGTATACGATATTACAAAGGTAATTCAACCATTTTGATCTTTTAAAATTATATGAAGTATATATTATAACTTATGGTTTGTATAGAATAAGAAGAATAATGAATTATCATTCATTTATTAAATTCAATATAAGAAGATACATACTCGCACTTAAACACAAACGCTCACATGCGGCGTGCATGCAAATACAAAACAGAAATATTGAATTAAAATACAATCGGAGAAATGATAAATTATATTAAACGTAAAGGTAATCCTCTCCTCAAAAAGAATAATGTAGAAAAAATTAAATACAAGAAACTGAATGGTTTATTAGAGATCGGTCTGCGTGAAAAATTGCTCTTAGCAAGAATATAATAATTATTTTAATTACTCCGGTCTGTACATCACTGTAGAGGTGTTGCTTTACAGTAAAACCAGGATTCAAATGTAAGAAATTGTAATTATTTTAAACATTAGACAACTTAAACTAGACCGGGTTAGTCTAGCGGTTAAACCCACCGGGTTGGTCTAGTGGTGAATGCGTTTTCCCAAATCAGCTGATTTGGAAGACGAGAGTTCCAGCGTTTAAGTTGTAGTAAAGGCAACTTTTATACGGATTTGAATACTAGATCGTGGTTGGGTTTCGATTAACCACACATCTCACGAATGGTCGAACTGAGAATGTATAAGATTACACTTCATTGGAATTACACTTCAATACATACCATTCTCATTCATCCTTTGAAGTAATACCTGAACGGTAATTCCCGGCGGCTAAACAGGGAAAAGAAAGAGGAAGTCTAGTGGTTAAACTATTCATTGCAAAATCAGCTCATTTTCGAAATCGAGAGTTCTAAGATTCGAATCCTTGTAAAGGCGGTTGTTTTTATGGATTTGAATGCTAGACTGCGTATACTGGAGTTCTTTGGTGGTGGGTTTTAATTAACCGCACGTCTCAGGAGCGGTCGACCTGAGTCTGATCCAGAGTACACATTTACTGGTATATTTACTCATATATTGCATCTGCAGCTATATCAGGCCTAGCAAGCCGGTAGCAGTAATTGTATTTGCCTATACTCACACGCTCAGACGCGGTAATAACTTGAAAACTAGATGGTGGAAACAAATAGATAAGATAAAATAATTTAGTCAAATTCTTTATTTTTTTTTAATCTCGTCTTTGAAATAAATAATAATTATTTATCTTTTTGAAAAAAATAATGTTGAAAAAAATCCGTTGGTGGTAAAAACGTTTTCTATGAAATCAACGTAGTAAAATAATGACAGTGTCAACAAATTACCAAAATAAGGTGAATAAATAAAATTTTTAAACAGCTAAAACTTTTTAATAGGTATAAACAAACTTTAAAAACTTTAAAGTATATTTTATTAAACTTTCTGACAGGCGAAAGGTCCTTCCTTCAAAAGCTAGACCTGTCTACAATCATCTCATCTGATATTAATGATCTGATTTTTAGTGATTATTTCAATCTTAAAATCAATTCTGAACATGACGTACCCCTTCTGAAGCTTCCTTGAAACTTACCTAACTTTGAATTTACTTCTTTTATTATTAATAATTTCTAAAAAAAAAGAATAAATAAATAAAAAAATATAATTACATTGCGTCAAACGTGGTAAAACCTCTTTACAACTTTTTTTTTTATATAATTAAAACTTTGACATAAATCATTTTATAAAATGTTTACGCATATTTTTAAAAGGAAAATAGCTTATTTTGTAGCCTATTTTAAATCTTAAATATAAAATTCAGTCGTTAATAATTTATGAAATCTTTAAAACAATTTTTAAAAGTATCTTGAGTCGCAATTTATAAGATAGACTAGGAAAATTATTAAGTAAGTTGATGTCAAATCAGTTATATAATCCGATTTAAAATACAAAATAATGTGTAGATTTTTTTTTTTTTGTCAATATGACAAATATATTACAAAATATCGATTTAACAATCGTGTTGGCATTAAAACAGTGAGTGACATACAAGAAACAAATTGCAATTGCCTTTGACCCAACATTTGGCATTAACACATTTTATATTCAAAACAATATAATTTGTTACTAAAAATAACTACCGGGTGTTTCTAAACAATAGTAAAATAGTGTCAAATATTATTACGTGAAATGAATCATTTTCTCTTATATTTTTTCTTCTCTGTGTTTGTAATACGTCACTCTCTCTCTTTCTCTCTTTCTCTCTCTCTCTCTCTCGCTCTCTCTCTCTCTCTGTGTGTGTGTGTGTGTGTGTGTGTCTACCGGAATACAATATTTGCTTTCACTTCAGTAGGGTCAGACCCAACAAAGATTTATAGACCCTACGCATGTGTTGTAGTAGTTAAGTGGCTAAGTTAGGCATTTGTCCAGTTTTCTTGTCTTACATCATGCTATCAAGTTTATATTACATTCGAAGGTCTTTTATAAAGTGTGTCATTTAAGTATATAAAAATTTTTCTTACTAAACTGAATAATAAGCTCGAGTAATAAATAAAGTGAGATTTATATCTAAATCTACTTTACTTAATCACGACACTACTTAACGTAACAAAAATATCTTAAATCTATTAACACTTAGACGAAGAAACCGCCAGTACAATAATTACACCGCAAAAAATATATTTTTCCCCAATATCAGAAAATAGAACTTTTAAATGTGCTTATCATATTTGTCTTCGTAAATAGTCCACGTTTCAGATAATAATAAAATAACTGAAAGTTTGAAAGATTAAGGAAAAAAATTATTTTTTTTCATTGCTCATGCCAAAGGATTATCCAGAATTTACCTTTCGGATACTGTTTCGAGTAGTCTTTAATTTCACCAAGAAAATCAGTCATAACTGAAAAACTGAGAAAACTAAAACATTTAATTATTCCAGCCTGGCTAAAAAGCCTGCATCCCAAAAACCTATAACCAAGACTACCTGCAGGTAAGTTCCCTGAAAGGAGTTTTCAAGCTATTCTCTGGAGGTAGTTGTTCTCTTTTATTGTGGTTCCTTCGCGGGTAAATCGTTCTATCTTACATCCACCCTTTTTTATTGTCATTGATTCTTTCCCTTTTACGGCTATTACACCATCGATAATTCTGCGGTCATTTGGTTTAATCTATAAATTGATCCGTGAACTCTTGTTTACTTTTTCGTAGCCGCATAATTCGCCTAATTATTGTCTAGGCTGTAAAGGCTATTTAATGAAAAAAAGACGGATTTCTACCCTGACATACAAACACTATTTTTCCAGTAGTGTTCAAAATTTAACCGAATTTATTATTTTATAAATAAAACAAACAAAAACATTTTTAAACATATCTTATACAACTTTGCGCAAAATCAAAAAAATTTAATAAATTATATAAAGACGCAAAATTAAACTATTTAGGGATTATAGATTTGTAAAAAAATAAAGAAAATAAAATTTCGTATTTTTCTAGTAAAAATTTTTAATTGACTCAAAAAAGTCATCGCCGATCAATTTTTAGATTACAATGAAATACTTTTTTCGTTTTAAAAACGATAAAACAAAAATGCGTTAAAGGCATTCGATAACGTAGACTGGAATAAAATGTTCAGCATTTTAAAAAAATTAGGGTTCAAGTACAGAGATAGAAGAACAATGCTAACATGTACAGGAACCAAACAGCAACAATAACAATTGAAGAACATAAGAAAGAAGCCCTAATAAGAAAGGGAGTCCGACAAGGATGTTCCGTATCTCCGTTACTTTTTAATCTTTACATGGAACTAGCAGTTAATGTTGTTAAAGAACAATTTAGATTCGGAGTAACAGTACAAGGTGAAAAGATAAAGATGCTACGATTTGCTGATGATATAGTAATTCTAGCCGAGAATAAAAAGGATTTAGAAGAAACAATGAACGGCAGGATAAAGTCCTACGCAAGAACTACCGCATGAAAGTAATGAAATGCAGTAGAAATAACGAAGATGGACCACTGAATGTGGAAATAAGAGGAGAAAAGATTATGGAGATAGAATAATTTTACTATTTAGGAAGCAGAATTACGAAAGATGGACGAAGCAGGAGCGATATAAAATGCCGAATAGCATAGGCGAAACGAGCCTTCAGTCATAAATATAATTTGTTTACGTCAAAAATTAATTTACATGTCAGGAAAAGATTTTTGAAAGTATATGTTAGGAGTGTCGCTTTATATGGAAGTGAAACTTGGACGATCGGAATATCTGAGAAGAAAAGATTAGAAGCTTTTGAAATGCGGTGCTATAGGAGAATGTTAAAAATCAGACGGTTGGATAAAGTGACAAATGAAGAGGTATTGCGACAAATAGATGAAGAAAGAAGCATTTGGAAAAATATAGTTAAAAGAAGAGATAGACTTATAGGCCACATACTAAGGCATCCTGGAATAGTCGCTTGAATATTGGAGGGACAGGAAGAAGGAATAAATTGTGCAGGCAGCCAACGTTTGGTATATGTAAAACAAATTGCTAGGGATGTAGGATGTGGGGGGGTATACCGGAATGAGATGACTAGCACTAGATAGGAATCTTGGAGAGCTGCATTAAACCAGTCAAATGACTGAAGACCAAAAAAAACAAAAATATAAATCAGACAGTTTAGAAGTAAATATTAAAAGTAAAATGAAAAATAAACTTTTAAATCAGTATTTGTAATAAGTAATTAACTTCCTATCATAACAGCAATAATTATTAACAGCTTCATTTTTAACCCAACATTAAAATCTTTATTTATAAATTTTAAATTTATAAATAAAATAACCATGATATAAATTACGTGTTATATAGTTTAACGAAACCGTTATAAAAAATATTGAAATTTTATCAGTTGTTTGAAAACCGATGATAATTTTTATCGGTTTTGAACAGTCTGGCTTACGTTCATTGTTTTAAAATAAGCGTTTACTATTTACCGTTAGAATCCAATTAATAATAGTTACTCGTATTCACTATTGACAATATAATATTCACTGTAATATGAGTATTGTAAAATAACTAGGTTAAATGTTAACCGCAACTATAGACCTTTTTGTTCATTAAAAAATTTACAGTATAAAAGGAAATTAAGAAAATTTTGAGAAAATTAAGAAATTCCCAGGTTGTAGAATTAATTATTTAATTTACATTATTTAAAATCTTGTTATCTATAAATCATTTTATTCAGTTTGTAATTAAAAGATTAAATATGAATTCTCTCAAGAACCGATTAAAAATCTAGAACCTCTCAATTATTAATTAGTTATCAAATATTTATAAAAATTATGTATACAATAAAAAATAAATAAAGGTAACCTACAAGCAATAAAAAATTTTACCTGTATTTAAAAAGTAATAGCAGTATATACAAAAGTAAAAGTAAAGTAAATATAGATTGTCTATAGACAGACAGTCCAACTTTACTTACTTTAAAAACCGTATATATATATATATATATATATATATATATAGAGAGAGAGAGAGAGAGAGAGAGAGAGAATGAGAGAGAGAGCGAGAGAGAGAGAGAGATAGAGTGAGAGAGAGTGATTCCAAATTGCAATCTAGATTACAATGAAATCCAATCCTAAGGATTGGACACACCAGGCTTACCCACGCTCACCTACTTTCCTCTCTTCAGAAGATCTGTGAGGCTTGCAAGGTCAAATGGTCCGTGTACCACCTGCTCTATGATCGCCCAATCTTTGGAACCATCCGACAAAACTTAGACCTGGGTTCGGATATGAAATTTCTATTAAATCAAATGGAAGGTATAAACCGTCTGTTGCGGTTGCTCTCCTACAATGGAATAAAGAATACGATTTAGTGATTTTTGTCTGATTTATGTATTTTATTTTATATTTGTTGTCGTCACTTGTCTATGTTTATCATTTATTGTTTCTGTTTCTTTATTGTTTATTTTTGTTTTTTTATGATTTTAGTTGTTTTATATAATACTAAATGTTAGTGTTACTGTAGTCGCTAATGACTATAAATAAAAGCATTAAAAAAAAAATTGCAATCTCTCGGTAGGTGATTCTACAGCAGAAAATAAGAAAAATGTTCATATAAACAGCGCTAAGAAAACGGTCGGTTCGCAAAACTTTTAGCCCTTCTTTCTGCTCCCTCTGTAAAATTAAACCATTCTTGGGGTACAAATCAAGGGGGTAAATTTTGTGCTTCATTATCGGTTTTAATCTAATAAATTGAGTAAAACCGGTGTCAGACATCTATCTCAAGTAGGTTCTAACAGAAACGGAGTAAAACACGAAAAGGTTTTACGGGAAAATATACTTTTCTAAATTTGGAATAAAATAACTTTGTCAATCTACCGATAAAAAAATAAAAATTTCTAGTTAACATTGATGAATTGTTAATACTCAGAAAATTGATGTAATTTCTGAAATTTGTATTTAATTTTAATAGAGGTTTTTACATAAATATTCTCCAGAGTTAACTAGAAATTTTTATTTGTTTATCGGTAAATTACCACAGCTCTTTTATTCCAATCCTAAAAGAGTGTATTTTTCGATTAAACGTTTTCATGTTTTAGCCCGTTTTTCTTAAAACCTAACTGAGATGGAGGTCTGGGACCGGTTTTACTCAATTTATTAGAACTAAACCCATAACGAAGCACCAGATTTACCCCGATAAGTTTAGTACGGTTTAATATCACAGAGGGAACAGAAAACAGAGCTAAATGTTTCGCGAGCAGAAACACGCTATCGAACCGTTTTCTGACCTATGTTCATATGAACGTTTTTTCTTATTTTTGACTATAGAATCATCTCCCGAGAGATTTCCGTGTAATTTTGATTCGCTCTGTATATATTTAACTCGCTAAGAGTAGTTCAATCAAAAATAAAATTTTGGCTAAGCGTACTACCAAAACACTGTACCAGTGTTATGCAACTTATTCCGTTCGTTTCTCTTCGGTTGCGGGAAAGAAAGTCGACTAGCCCGACAAATCTGATTAAAGGCAGTCCCTATGTCGATCGATTGTCCCGTTCCTCTTCCGTCTCATTCTTTATCCTTTATTTCTTCTTCGACGGGTAAGTACGAAGGAAGGAATTGCCGCCTCTTACTATCAGCCGTATATCGGTTCTATCTGTTGGACCGTACAAACATATTAATATCTTTTAATAGCCAGAAGGGTAGTCGGTTCTTTACTGTCAGGTAGGGATCACATGTATCTGTGGAAATTTCCAAGGACTGTATTTCATATCCGGGAGTTAGTAGAAACAACCTAACTAGTGGTGAAGCCTACCGAGTAAAACCGGGTTTCCTATTACCGTTCTTTATCTATTAATCCTTTTTTATTTTCTATATAAAAAAGAACGGGATAAAAATTTACGTCATGAATGATCGATAAAAAAATTCTTTCAACACAGAAATATATCTTTATCTCACCAAATGGTTGATAAACGTTTAAGACATAACGGAATAACTTTCACAAACGTTTTAAGAATATTTTAATCTTAAAAGGCATTTAATTATATTAATATACTTAATCGATTTATTAATTATTTTCCTAATTAATGTTTTGTAAATATCATTAAGGAGAAGAGACCATTAATTACAATGAATAATATTTTTACTATTATTATTAATAAAAAGTAAGGTTCCTAAATAGCAAATACCTTAAAACGAAGGTGTACTACTGTTATTATTATTATTATTATTACTTTTGTATTTCCTTTGTAACTGCTTTGATGACTAATTAAAAAATAGTCGCTCCGTTTTTAATTTTTACGCTTGTAAACATTAATTAGGTGTTTATATTTACTAATTCGAATAATCTTTTTAAATAATTCGCTATTTGTATTTGTATAAGTAATTCAATATTTGTAAAATATAACTCGTTAGGATATACGAGTATTATTTTCATTGGTTCTTTAGAAAGTATTAACTCTTATAATATAACAGTAATCAGCAATATGCAGGTAGTAGTTTTTATCACCTCATAACCTACCAAACACATGTAGCCGTGTTTTTAGGTAGATTTCATAAAAAGCCACCTATTGTAATGAGTACCATGATTCTTCGCGTTCCTCATTCTCCAGACCCCAAAACCACCGTCAGCTCAAAATTTTATATATGTATATATATATATATATATATATATATGTACATATTTCACTTTCTTGTTGACACGATAACTGACGTAATTTTGCGCCAATAACTTTCAAATTGATACATAAAATATAACTACCCAAAATCTCGGTCGAGTTCGTTAATGGGAAAAAATTGGACCATGGGAGTGGAAATGGAGGAGCTTTTTCGAAAAAACAAAATATCGAATTCGTTTAAAGTTCCTACTATTCTTTGGATAAGGGCCTAAAACTTATTTCAGTAAGATTTTTTGATATCACCAACCATTCGCTCAGGGGGTAGAAATAATGGGGTTTTGAAGATAAAAAAAATCATATCGCTCTTTATAAGCACAATATCAAATCGGTTTAAAGTGGTTGTTAGTTCTCTAAGCATTAAACTGTTGTCGGAAATAATTTTTGATATGACCAACCCTTACGCCTAGGAATTACCAACATTTTTTTTGGAATTGTAAGAAGATAGGTCTTGTCGTATCGAGTAAATTTGAAGTTTTTCTTATGTTTAAGGTGGAAATCTTTAATTCCTTACTTAGCACCGGTGAAATCTAGTTCCGCCTTACGATGGGCCGATAGGGATTTATTAGTTTTTTTACTTATATTTTTTTGTAATACAGTATTTCGTATATAAATATGGGAACTACCAGGAAAAACAGTCGTAATATATATATTTAAATGAAGTTCAGGTGTAAATTATAATTTTATGAATATTAGAATTGTACTATAAAAAATTAAGAGTTTATGTAAATTTACTAATCTTTATATCATTTTAAAACTTCATTTTTTTTATTTTATGAAATAAAATGTAATCTCTTTTTTAATCAACATCATCCTGATACCCGTAAGGGGTAAGACACCCGCCTTATGACGATCCCGGTCGCCTCACAACCCCCTCCGTTTTTAGGCATAGTGGGCTTTGCCTGAGGTCGTCTTTCAGACCCTCTAAACCTGATAACCGAACACAGTCATTGGCATATGTAAGGATACTACCGATGTAAATGATCGTTGAAAAATAGTTATATTTTAAAATAATCTTTGTAATATGATTGCGAAAGAGAAGTTAATTTGTCTAAAACTAAAAGGAATCGTATAACAAAAAATCCATCGTTTATAAATTATTGCTTGTTTTAGTCATTACTAGTGACGGTTTATGATTTCAGTTATTAGTTTGTTTAAATAAATTTTCCTCCATTTTCCCTTTACACCATTTTTTTTTTTTTTTTTTTATTGATAATATTTCTTATTAAATTGTTACTTATCGTTTATAATCTGTATTCATAATATTCAAGGGTTTCCCTTAGCTTTTGAGACATGCAAGGGAAACAATTTTATATTGGGAGATAAAAATTACGTAAACTAATCAAATAAAAGAAATTTTATATTATAAGGAATATAAAAATATAATTTTCAATATGTAACTTGAAAATCAGAAATTTTTTTTTAACAAATTTTAAATAATGCGATGACAATGATATTTTAAAATGCCAATGTTTAAGATAAATTACATCATAATAGAAAAATCGTTGTATTTTATTATAAATTTACTATAATGAAATACTAGACGTTTTATAAATGAATAATAAATATGCAAAAATTAAAAGATGAATAAGGAACATAAAAAACACTAAGAACGTGATTTGTATGTCCTTTCTATTTTATATTCTGTTCGAATTATACAGTCGAGAAACAAGTCTCTAAGCAACAGACCACTTCTCTATGTATAAAGACATTAAAATAGTTCGACTTTAATGTACCGTTATACATTATGGCATACATTTTAAATACGAGTGTGAATGTGTCAGCCTGTATGTTTCGTTACTTACGTAACATCATGTTATGCAAACTTATAATTTTTTCGATATAATAATATCTTCTTTCATAAAATAAACTTGCATCTTCTCATCTCTCTTGTCTTTCATCTTCGTTATCCTTATGTAAAATATTTTATACACGGTTCACTAGAGAATTAGGGTAATTAAGTATACTCAATGTAATAAATTTAAAACAGTTATATATTAAAAAAAAAAAATCGCTAAAATAAAAATACTTTATTATACGTAAATAAATTTTAATAAATACATTTTTTTTTATTATAAATTATTTTAATGCAGTGTTATAATTAATACTGTAAATAGAATATGTCTTCATAACTATTCAGAATAGTAGCATTACATCCTTTCACCACAATAATTAAAATAATTTCAATCCAAAGATGTTTTATAACTGTATAATGTGAAAAATATTTATTACAGCCTGTCAATCAAATACGTTTTTAGTCATTTAAATTGTTTATGTAAGATCCAGTTAAAATAATTACAGTTGTTATAAACAACATAAATACAAAATGTGGTCGAGTGTAAAATGTACGACGTAATTTTTATATCCAGATAAATCCTACAAAACAAAAGACATGGATACCGGAAGAAGCAAACAAACGACTACAGAACTTTCAGGTACGACTACGGTAAAGGGTAAACTGGATACATATGATCATAAATGAGAAGGTACTAAGAAAAGAAAAAAAATCTGATTTGGACACCACATAACTTCCTTGTACCCCTATTATATTACATAATATACGCATTTTTAAAAGTACATAAAAGTTCATTTCACTAATAACTTCTGATTTTTTTTTATTGTTATTGTTGAGTTATTATTTATTGTAAAAATCTTTTACAATAAGAGGTTAATAATTATTAACAAATCGATGTATATAATTTTAAAAAAGGAGATGAAGTCGGATTTCAACCGATATGCCTTCCTCTTGTAAGATCCAAATATTTTATTAATTAAAATTTTATTTTGCTATAACTCTGGAATCAATGAAAATAATTACTACTTATGATATATCGTTGAAAAGCTTTCAATGAGGACTTATTACTGCAGTTAAGAAGAAGTCAAAAACCGAAATCTTTTTGAATTTTGGGCTTTTTGGACACTTTTGATTTAGTCGATTGCAATGAAAAGGGTAGGTGCACATCTAGACGTTACAGAAGTCATAAATCCAAAATTTCAACATCCTACGGCTAATCGTTTTTGAGCTATGCGAGATACATACGCACATAAGTACGTACAAAATGTCACGCCGAAACTAGTCAAAATGGATTCAGGGATGGTTAAAATGGCTATTTCTGTTGAATTATGAAAATCGAAATTTTTCGCGATCACAATACTTCCTTTACTTCGTACAAGGAAATGAAAATAAAATTTTGTTAACCATACTAGAAAGAAAAGATAATAGTTTACAACAAATACTGAGAGTACAAACGGCAAAAAATCATTAATTCAAAGAAAAATCAACAAGAAAAAGAAAAAAATTAGTATTTTTATAATAGAAAAGAAAAGAAAAACCCAACATGAAAGAGGAGAAAGTACAGGATTGGAATAATTGAATATAGCATTTTACAACAGTCCATTCTAATCTAACGATAACATTTAGTTTTCTTTATCTTTAACATACATGAACACATAAGCTAATAATCTAAAAACATATTTATTTAAACTAGAAATTTATTTACAACAAAGATCTAACTTTATTTGGCAGCTTCAACATAACTGTTTGTATTACGAAATAATTTTGTACGCTATTTGGGTGAATAGAAGTTGAAATTTTTAACCTCAGAACTTGAGGGAACATACTGATCCTCAAGTGTTTTTTATACGGCGAACCAGTTAAACCTTAAATTTCTAGGATTGTGGTTTGATCAACGACTGACGTGGGTAACACATTTGAAAGTTGCTGAATATAAAACGTTTAAAACTGTTAGACATGCTGAGAGTTCTATCTAATACTCGTTGAGGAGCCGATCGTATATGCCTTTCTACCGAGCTCTGGTCCGTTCCCACACAGGCTACGGTTGCGTGGCTTATTCATCGGCACAAGACAACGCTCTAAAGATGCTCGATGCAATCCATCGTTCATTTATCCGACTTGCTACAGGTGCGTTTCGTTCAAGCACCGTGGAAATTGGTGAGCATCTCTTTGGAATAGACGGAAGCAAATGATATACTTCTATGTGGTTCGCATTAAAGCGTAACAAAATCATCTGACCTTTGATGCGATATTCTCCAACCACATAATCGATACGAGGAACGGCCGTCATCTACTGCTCCGCTAGGAATTGGAGCTCAGGACCTTTTCTTAGGTCTAAATGTACAATTACTTCCAGTTCTTACTGTCGCTTCATGTTATTATCCTCCTTGGCAGCCTTATCTAGTAAATTACTAGTTTAGTGTTTGTCGAAATCATAAAATGTACCAAAATCCGGTTAAACAATGATAAAATTCTACAAACACATAAACAACGTGAATCCGGATGCTATAATTTATACGGACGGCTCTAGAACCGTTAATTCTGTCGGTTGTGTTTTTGTGGTTGGTAACAGGACATAAATGTTTGATCTACCCAGCATCGTCAGCATTTTCGTTGCGTTGCTGTATGTTATTAATAAGACCTTAAATATAATTAGCCCAACATTTCGACACGTATTTATCTGTTCAGATTCCAGGAGTACCTTACAGGTGTGCCTTACATGTAGTTAAGACACCCTGTTGTCTATGAGATTCAGCGTGTTATTTCTCAAACGACTCAACGTTATACAACTGTGAACTTCTACTGTATCCCCAGTCATATTCGAATTTCAGGCAGTTAACTGTGGTTAATGACTAATAAATGCGTAAATTTTATTATAAAAACTCGGTAGGAAATTTAATTCTGAGAAAATTGATTAATAAATACTAAGAAAAACAAAAAAAAATCAACTTTTACTAATAAAAATAAACAATTCTGTTGGTTGTGCTTTTATGTTGCCGATATAAGATACATATTTGGCCTGCCCAACATCGTCAATGCTTTCGTTGCAGAGCGGTAGAATATTAAAAAGGCCGTAAATATACTTAGCCCAACTTTCCGGCATGGAACTGTCTGCTCAGATTCCGAAAGTGCCTTATAGGTAATTAGTGACATGTACTACAGACACCCTATTGTCTGTGTGATTCAGCGTGTTATTTTTCAAATGACCCGACGAAATAAAACTGTGAGTTTTTGCTGGATTCCCAGCCACATTGGAATTTCAGGCAATGAGTGCGCTGATATACGGCAAAAGAGGCTCTTTTCCGGCTTCCTTTCACCAGTCGCATTGTTTCGAACTATCTTGTGTTTTCTGAAGAGGGTGGTTCATGATGACCGGGAAAGTAAATGGAATTCTATCATCTATAATAAACTTCTCCCAGTTAAGAGAACTGCGTTACCGTGGAGCTCCTCGTGCAGGAATAACCGCCGAGAAGAGGTTATTATTTTCCGTTTGCGAATACGGCACGTTAAGCTTACTCATGGATATCTGATGACTCAAACAGATGAACCTGTTTGTGCTCGCTGCGACTGCCAACTAACTGTACACCACATACTTGTGGATTGTGTCTGTTATGCGGCATTGCGTCGCGAGTTTAAACTAGGAGTTAACATGCGAAATATGCTAGGTAACAATGAAACGATATTATCTTATGGTTTACGATTTCTTACAGCTGTCAATTTACATTCAAATATTTGAATTTTCTGTAGTACGTTTCAGATATTCATACCAATATTAATTTTGAATATTTATTTTAAATATAAATATCGTGTCCGGGCGCTGATAACGACATTTAGTTTTGCTCCAGGTAAAAAATTAACTTCTTAAAAAAAGGATATTATTCACAATTCAGCAAATATGTTTTCCGATTTACAGTAAAGCTTTATTTACTATCAAATAAACTAATTTCAATGATTTTTTTTTTTTATTTTGTAGATATTCTCCCGGTGATTCTGTTTTAATTTCCTTATAAATAATATCAATCGAACATTCAAAAAAATAAAAAAAGTTGCCGATTACGTAAAAAAATTACGATTGAAGTAAAAAAGTTTACTTCAAACAAGTCATTCCGTAGAACTGCATTCGGTAGGATAGTCTGAAACTTTTACGATAAACAAAAAAACTTGAAGTAAAAAAGGAAATAATATTCTACTCGTTCCAAGACAACTTCAGCTCACGTTCGACAGTAATCAACGTCCTTTTTTTTATTTTTTTAGACTTTCTCGTCTTTTATATTAATTGCGACCGATTTTTTTTTTAAATATGCGGCAATTTTTTGTAGTGCTATTCAGAAAAAATTCCTACACTTTATGTTAATTCTAATTAAGAAAACAATTAAAGATTAATAACACATCATGAAAGTATTGTAAAAGTAAAAAAATAATATTTTCATTCCTTTTTTAGATTCCGAAATTTGGAAATCAGTATCAAATTAAAATTTTTTTTAATTTGGAGCCATCGAAATTTTGAATTTTTATTATATTGAAATTACTATTATCTTGTTGAAAATCTATAATAAATAATACCTCCGACTAATTTCTATTTTAATAAAGGTATAACTTATAAATAAGTTTAAAAAATAATAAAATTAAAACAATACAGCTCATTATATTTAATAATTATCTGTTTTGATTTACTACTTTTGAATGTTTTGCATAAAGTTTAGGGAATTTTTTGAAGAGGTTGTTCTGTATTTTAATATTCTGTTAAATTCAAATGAAAACATAATTTTATATAAACTAGTTTTTATTGCATAACATAATGTTATATGGATTTAAAAGAGAAAAAAAATTGTTTGAGCTATTAAACAAAAAAAGCTAATTTACATTTTTTTTTTCTACAACTCTCTTGATTTTAAACTCGCTTAAGTGTATCCTAACCACGGATAACAAAGTTTGTTAACTCTTTGTAGAAATAATTTATGAATATTTAAAACGCGCTTAGATAAGTTTAAATATCAACAGGAACAGAGCTGGCACGCACATACAAACATAAAACTAATAAAATAAAAAATATTCAGTTTCTCTTTAGCGATGAGATTTTATTTTTAAATATTGCATTGACGAATAAGAAAAATTATATATAATTCATTAAAAAGATTTTAATGTACGTCTATGTTTAACTATTAATGATAGTATTATACGATAATTTCCAGTTTATTATGACTTATTTAACAATAATTTTCCAATCACTTGGAAAGGCTGCACGGAATATGAAAAAGAGGGCAAAGGCTTGCATTGATGAAAATGGTAGACACTTTCCAACATTTGTTAAAAAAAAAATTTCATCTCGATAGTCTTACACAAATAATTGTAATATTTATTAATATAGCACATCAATAAATATTTATTAATTTCGGCATTTCGGCATAAAATGCCGAATAGCACAAGCGAAACGAGCCTTCAGTAAGAAATATAATTTGTTAACATCAAAAATTAATTTACATGTCAGGAAAAGATTTTTGAAAGTATACGTTTGGAGTGTCGCTTTATATGGAAGTGAAACTTGGACGATCGGAGTACCTGAGAAGAAAAGATTAGAAGCTTTTGAAATGCGGTGCTATAGGAGAATGTTAAAAATCAGACGGGTGGATAAAGTGACAAATGAAGAGGTATTGCGGCAAATAGATGAAGAAAGAAGCATTTGGAAAATATAGTTAAAAGAAGAGACAGACTTATAGGCCACATACTAAGGCATCCTGGAATAGTCGCCTTAATATTGGAAGGACAGGTAGAAGGGAAAAATTGTGTAGGCAGGCCACGTTTGGAAAATGTAAAACAAATTGTTAGGGATGTAAGATGTAGAGGGTATACTGAAATGAAACGACTAGCATTAGATAGGGAATCTTGGAGAGCTGCATCAAACCACTCAAATGACTGAAGACAAAAAAAAAATAGCACATTATTTTTCATTAAAATGGGTTTCCTTTTTTTTGGTTTGCGTTCTAAAACAAACACCTATTTTTAAATAGACAAGTGGACTACACTAGTTTTTGCTTTTTTTTTTGAGAAGTGTTTGTGTTGATTAAGAAATAAGTCGATTAGAAAGAACATAAATCAGTAAAATTTACAAGTTAAATACCTATTCATTTTTTGAAACGGGTAAAAAATATTAAAGGTTTATTATTAAAGGTTTATATATTAAAGATTTATTTTTAAATTGCAAAATTTATCCTGCTGGAATTTTTTCTTTAAAGAAAAGATTACATTTTATTTTACTTCCGATAACTTTTTAAGGATAACAATTACATCATTCGTATTTTTATTTACTAATTTTACTCGTTGTATATATAAAGAAGCGATATTCAAGGGAATAAATAGTATGTAAGAAATAAGCGATAACACCTTAAAACATATTAATAGCAACAACAAATAGGTAGGTGGGTAGGTAAAATATCATTACGTTATAACATCATCTTTATTATAACCACGACTTATCTGCCAAACAGGTTATTTATAATCGTTGCATATATTACACCACAAAATGTAAAAAAGAATTATTGAAAAAGATTTAGTTTCTTATCTCAATTATTATTTTAGAATTTTTTTTTCTTTTAATATTACATATTTTCTAGGCGTGTTTATAATGAGAATTCAAATAAAAATTTAAAGGTCGTACTACTTTTTACATGTCTTAGTTTCAATTCTGTTGAAATACCAAGTTTTTTTAAACAATCTTTATTTTTTAAGCGTACATTTATTTTTCTGAATATATTTTTTTAATTTAAATGAAAATGTACTCCCAAATTTCTTTACAACTAAATGTTAATCGTATTTTTTTTTTTTTTAGGCCAATACAAAACAATTACTGAAATAGAAATGGCGATGGTCGTAGCAACAAGTCAACATCGGAACTACCATTTTAGAAAAATTATCATAACTCATGTAAATCACCAATCACAACTGTCCTTCGTATCGAAAAAAAGATATATTTGTAGTTTGAGTTATAACATCATCTTTATTATAACCACGACTTATCTGCCAAACAGGTTATTTATAATCGTTGCATATATTACACCACAAAATGTAAAAACAAATAGCAACAACAAACCCTTCAGTTTCTCTATCAGTATTAGCGGTAGTCATATCAACAAGCCCCCACCAATACCGCTTCCCTCAAATTCAGTAGCAAGTTAAAAACGAATCGTCGATTTTTATATGCGGTTACGAAGCTTTCTGCTCATTTTGGACGGAAGTGAGTGTCATGAAAGAGACATTTATAAGGAAATCGTTCCATCGGCTTTCTGCAGACGAAAACTCCTTTGGAACACAGTCCCAAAATTTACATAACCCACGAATACCAGTAAGTTTTCTTTTTCTGTTTATTACGCGTCGGTTAACTAGATATACCAAACGGCAAAGGACGTAAGTCCGTTTACTGCAGTAGATAGGAAGGTATTGTAACCTCAGACATCCTTGCATTCCGTTCCGTATATGCGGCCTTGCTGCTCGACTTGAAATTATCCTTTATATTAGGTTTTATCTTTACGCCGAGTAACTTTTAAATAGTATTTTTTTTTTCAAATCAATTTATTATATAAAGAGGAAAAGGGTTTTTGTTTGTTCGGGATGAACAAAAAACTACTAGAACAGTCGCAATCAAATTTTTACACCTGTTTCTTAGCATAACTGAGAAGTTTTATAGATATATTTCATCTCAAATAAAAAAAAAAAAAAAAAAAAAAAAAAAAACATATATCGCTGTGTGAGGTTGGGTTTGAACTGAATGATTTGAATAGATGGAATGAATAATATTACAAAAATAATAGAATTAAATTTGCCTTAAATAAAATATATTTTTTTTTTGTCTTCAGTCATTTAACGGGTTTGATGCAGCTCTCCAAGATTCCCTATCGAGTGCTAGTCGTTTCATTTCGATATACCCCCTACATACTACATCCCTAACAATTTGTTTTCTATATTCCAATCGCTGCCAGCCTACACAATTTTTTCCTTTTACCTGTCCCTCCAATATTAAAGCGACTATTCCAGGACGCCTTAATATGTGGCCTATAAGTCTGTCTCTTCTTTTAGCTACATAAAAATATATTAAATAAATTAGAAAAATTTTTTTTAACAATTATGGTTTCACGTGGGGACTGTGTGTGAGGCTAGAGCGGTGAGGTATGCGAGCACCTCGTAAGAGGCTAAAGAAATCATCAACCGGTAAGAAACGGGCCGCCCTTGGGGAGCTGTTTTCGGAAGTGTAATGGGATGTTCTTATAATATCTCTGCAAACAGTCGTCCGATTTTAAAAATTCAAACGGGGTATTTGATAGTAGGTTGAAAGGTAACCTTCGCACGCAACAGGTTCACTTTCGATCTAACATATGACGGTTATTTAGAAATAAGTTTGTTTGTTATTGCATCACGCGAAAACCGACCGACCGACTAGTTTTAAATTTACAGGATACATTTGTGTTATCCAGGTAAGGTTTTAAGCAATCGATCTAGCTTCCTTGAAGGTGAATATATTAAAAATATTCATTATTTCTTCGCCCTCAAGGAGGGTGAAGTTATTCATTAAGTTAATAATAATTGAAGTTATTCATTAAGGAAAAAATAGATTAATCCTTTTATTTTATTATTATATTTCTGCCACCGCGGCAGAGAAATAAGTTATGAATTTTTCGTCATCAAGGGTGAGTGTCCTTTAATTATCTAACGTAATTATCTTTTGTAATTTACTTTCTTTTCTTTTTTCTGTTAAGCCTAAATACTATAATTGTTATTTATCAGTATTATTCTCAAAACCACGGGGGTAACATACAGAGCGAGGGTCCAATGTGTGTAGCACTCTGGGTAGATGGGAATGGCAATGGAAGCAAGCTCTGTGGGTGTCCAGGACGCCGGTTCCCTGGCAAATTAGGAATAGCGAGCTATGCGGCTATGAAAATTATTTCTTAATTTGATACTAATTTACAATACTAGAATTAACAATAAATAAAAACAGTTAACATTTAATCGAATTGAACGTTAAGTGGAAAACATAAAACCAAATACAAAATTATAACATCATTTTTCTCCCATAACTGAGCAATTAGTTAACCGATTTAAAAAATAAAACGTTATTTTGTTCAATATTAAAGGCTTAATATTTTAGCAATATATTTTTATAAAACTTATATTTATGGATATTTAACGGATTGAAAAATAAACATGGCCGTCACTTTGTAATTTACGACGGTGTTTAAGTCCTGATTTTTTGCTAATTTTAAAACTTTATTAGCAAGACGCTTACTAAATATTAATCTGATTCCTCTATACGAACGTGAAAATGGCGGACAGTGGGAGAAAAAAGGAGAAACTACCATTTTTCCTACGGATATTTTTTGTTTATTTTTACAAGTAGAGTCCGTAAAAGTATAGCCAGCCCACCATTTTCGAAACACTCTGTATATACTTGATTTTTAAACAAATATATATTTTTTAAAAAATAAAAAAATTTAGATCGGTACGGGAATATTTATGTATTTTTCCACCGCTTTGATATCTATTTATAATAAACGATATACGAGGTCTCTAAATAAAGTAATGAGACCGGTTCAGAAAAACGTTTTTTTGTAATTCAATTGTACATAACTTCTCTACCACATAACGACTCTACCACCTTCGAAATAGTTCCCTTTGGAAGCCACGCAACGCTTCAAACGGTTTTCCCACACTTCATAGCAGTGTTGGAACTTAGAAACCAGAATATCCTTCAGATGGTCGGTTATATCTTTTTTATGTTTTCTACTGTTCCAAAATGGTGTTCTTTGAGGTGTTTTTTTTTAAAGTCGGGAACAGGAAAACGTCACAGGGACTCGAGTCAGGTGAATATGTCTTTTTCTTTGTCAATGTTTTTCTTTGCCAAAAACTCATTAATTGAGAGTGCAGTGTGACAAGGTGCATTGTCATGATGCACCATCCTGTTGTCTTTGATGGCTGGTCTCACGCGGGGAACTCTTTTCCACAGTCTTTCCAGAATTTTTTCGGTAAACATATTGATTTATAGTCTGTCCTGTAAGCAAAAACCACTTATGGATAATACCATTACTATTTCGGGACGTGGTGAGTTTAAAGTGAGCCACTCCTTACTAGGGCGTTTTGTTTCTTGGTCGTACTCAAATATCCAAGATTCATCACCAGTAATACCATTTTTTAGAAAAAAAATTTAGAATAAGTTTCAATTCGCCCTAGAATATCGCGGTACACTTCCACCCTCTTGTTTTTTTGAGGTTTTTTGGGACCGAATTGACACAAACCTTTCTCATGTCCTATTCGTTTGGTTTGCTTGGCATTTCTCCCGCCGCCTCCGATTCGGTCGCCCTAAAGCATACGACCAAATGTCTGTTCCACAAACGGCTACTGAGCCTCGAAAACGTTTAGCGACCAGTATCCTAAATAGCTCCTAGAGCTTACCTAACAGTGTGAGCGGACTAAGCGCGGTGCCATACACCACGTCTTACGTCTCCCAACCGCTCACTTGTCATATATTTGCTAAAATGCGTAGGCGCACCCCGTCAACTACTAAAATATATATGATATCCATAAATTAAAATTCATTTCGTCTAGACAGCAATTCGTTGCCACACCTAGGTCGCTGAATGCCAGCAAGTACCTGTCCACCATATTAAAACGCTTGGAGCCTTAATTGGCTGGTGGTCAGCCATATATATCTGTAGATTAGCTTACTACAGCACTCCGGTAGAAGTCTTTTCCCTTAGGTAAACCGCTGATGTCGGTTGAACAAAGCAACCTCATCTACGAACTCCCACACGTTCCGATAATGCGGCTCTCGCACATTGACTCGCCGCTTGCGAGCGGCCAATTTTTCCCCTTGACCACTAAGTTCCAGGGTGACCCGATCTCTGGCCACCCCAAGAGCAGAGCAGCCAAACATCAGTTGTTCATTTGATTGGACCTCCCCACAGACGCACAGCTCATCAGCTGCCAGGCGGAACCGAAACAGATATTGGTTTAATGTCCAATTCGTTTGTTAAAATTTGATAGATCAACTTTGATGGACAAAATTTGGAACGGTACAAATTCAATTGTTCTGCAATAATTCTGACAGTTAATCGCCGGTCGTACCGTATCAAGTCTCTGATTCGCTCAACATTGTCGTCACTTTTTGACGTTAATGGTCTTCCAGAGCGTGAGTCGTTCGCAAATGATTCCCGGCCGTCTGAAAATGTTTTAAACCACCTAAAAACTTGAGCTCGTAACAGAGCTTCATCTCCATACGCGCTTTTCAATTTTAAAAAAGTTTCAGTAGCATTCTCAAAAAATTTGATTGCACAACATTGCTCATAATTAGTATCACTCATTTTTGTAACGCACAATAAAAACTCGTCTCACGAAAAGTTTGTTTACATCTCACGTGGCAACAATCGACTAAAAATATTAATAACTAATATATTTAAGTAGTTCATATAATCATATGTTTACTAGCAACTTTACAGTGTTGTCACTTGGGCTGCCAAAAAATCTAGTCTCATTACTTTATTTTTCGACCTAGTATATTTCCCTCAAATTGAATTATTTTTTATATATTAAGAACGATTATTATGTGCGTGTATATAAATATATATACATGCACATGCACATGCACATGCACATGCACATGCACATGCACACGCACGCGCACACACACACACACACACACACACACACACACACACACACACACACACACACACACACACACACACACACACACACACACACACACACACACACACACACACACACACACACACACACACACACACACACACACACACACACACACACACACACACACACACACACACACACACACACACACACACACACACACACACACACACACACACACACACACACACACACACACACACATAATAATCGTTCTTAATATATAAAAAATAATTCGATTTGAGGGAAATATATATGTACATATAAATACAGAGAAAATTGCATAGGAACCGCCTTTTAATTAAAGTAATTAACTTATTTGTGGTAAAAATAAAAATAATTAATTTTAATAAAGTGTATTAATTATTTTAAAAGACCGAACGGTTCTTGAATGGGTTTAATGCGAGTTCACATAATATAAAATTAAAACACTTTCTCGATTCCAGATCACACGTTATGTTATGTTACGTTGCTTTTTGTTTTTGTTTTCAGTGAAGTTAGGAAGGGGAACAGAGAATGTAGAATAGTGGTTTATATACACACTACGTATACATTTGCATTATAATGTCTTACCACCATGTTATGAGAGGTCAATAACCTGTAAGATGAATCACGCAGGTGATGGTGGGTGGTTGATGAATAGGTGGCTCATAATAGTCATACTATACGTATCAGAAAAGTACCTTAAAACCTGAAACGTAATACTTGAACCTGATTGAAGCCTAGTAAAAATAATTTAACGATATTATATTAAAGCGATAGTCGCAGTACTGTATAGTTAGCGGCACAGGAACAACAGGATGTAAGATTTTTCCCCTACAGGTCTACAGTCGTGTGATTTTTATCACGATATGTAACAGTATCATCAACTCGACGGAATCTTTCTTTTACTTCTTTCTTTAAACGGGCGTGGATAAAATTAAGTTTTGCTCATCGATTGTTCTGGTACTAAAAATATATTTTTTTTTTTCAGAGTAATATTATTAAAATAACTTGTACTGTAGATGTGTGTGTTTGGGCGCGTTCGTGTATGAGTTTCAATAAATTAGTTGAAGTAATCAGATTGGCTGGCTTACATTCTCGTTAACAAATAAAAACGATTTTTTTACAATATTTCTTAATTACGTAATAGACTTTCATCCTAAAACGTAAAACATTAAATAATAAATATAATCAACTGGTTATTTAACATTCAAAATGTTAAAATTAACAAAACAACCGACAACCAAAAAACCTTATGCACGCATCACAATTTACAAACGTTTGTTACAACGGATTTAATGATAATAAAAATATATTAGTCGATATATAATTTTTTTCTCATTACAAAAGGTTTTTTTGTACCAAGAAGAGATAATCGAAAGGATTACACAGAATAAGAAATTATATAATGAATGTTAAGTTATGAAACATCTGTTTAAAATACATAAAACATGTCAGTTTAACCGCTAAATTAACCCGGGAGGTTAGTCTAATTTTCGGATTCGGGAATTCTAAGGTTCGAGTCCTTGTAACGGCAGTTAGTTTTATGTGGATTTGAATGCTATAATGTGGATTCCGGTGTTCTTTGGTGGTTAGGTTTCAATTAACCACACGTCTCAGGAGTGGTCGGTCTGACTCAGTAACTGTAACAGTACTCTTCACAGATACTTTGGCATTTCTGCAGAGTACTGTTGACATTATGCTACTGTGCAGTTACTCTGTAAACTGGTTCATATAAAATAAATACATATAGTATGTTAACAAATCGTTTTATTAATGTGTTATATCAAAGATCATAATCCCTTATTATAAAAAAATACAGTATAAAGATATACTATTGATCGAATACTGTATAGTAGTTTACAATTTATTTATTTTAATATTATTTATCCATAATAATAATTAAAAGATTTAATTTCAAACTTCTTCTTTTAAGGACTTTTCAGAGCTAATTATCGGCTCTTTATACAAATAATCTATCCGGTCGGTAGGGGATTACACGGATTTTTCCTTCGGTAGACAGGAATTCTTTATAATTTCTTCCAAATTATGATACTTCTTTCACAGGGGATCTCTACTAGATGATAAATTTAGAAAAAAGCTGAAATAATAGATCCGAAATTTCTTTTGAACAAACTTTTTCGTTATTTTTAAAGTCAGCTGTATAAAAGTGAAATCGTTTTTATATTATTAAAACGTTTTCAGATATTTTTCTACTAATTTATTTTGTTCTAGCTGATCTGTATAAAAATTTAGTGTAATTATAAAAATTCTAGTACAGGATTTTTATTATAATTTAAAAAAAAATCGAAGTTTTAAATTTTTCTTTTTAGTTTAAATTTTATATACAAATGATAAATAATATAATTAAACAAGTTTTTACTTATGAATGAAGATATCTTCTTATTTTAATTTCAAATAAAAATCCACAATTAAAAATTAAATTCAAATTTATCACTGCGATTACAGCTTATCAATATATAAATTAGGTTTTAAATGTTGATAATTTTCACTTGATATGTATATATATTAAGGTATAATAGGTATTATAAGATATAAAGGTATATAGAGGATATATAAAGGTATATATAAAGACAAAAGGTATAGATATTATAAGATATATTATAAAATGTAATAGGTATAAGATATCTTCGATATAAAGGCATTTTATTTGCTGCACATCTGCACTCTCATTCCTTGATATACAGAGTAACCGGAAAGCCTGGAAACGACTTAATTATTCGAAAGCAGAGTATGACTACGCTACCAGAATAAATGTAGTCGATTACTGTATAAAAGAAACTACTCTGAGTTGTGTTTGAAATTATTGTCAGCCATCTTCGATCCCCGCCATATTGAATTCAACTTTTTTTTTTTTTAAATGGCATGATGATCATATGATTTCAAAATAGATTTAAGCGGGGACAATTTTAGCGATAACCCCGCATCGATAGCTTCACCCGTATTTTAGATATGACCGTTAACGTCATGTAACCTACTGACGTCAGAACGAAAGCAGGAGATTGAAGACCGGGACCTTGCGGCTTGGCAGGTCAGGTGGGACGAATCCCCCACAGGTCGCTACACGCAAGGTATATTTCCTATAGTGTCTGATTTAGAAGCGATTGGATGGGTCTCCCTCAATCGGTATATCACACAGTTTTTCTCCGGGTATGGTGCCTTTCGGGCGAGTTTGGCAAGATTTCGTTCCGTGGATTCGAGTCAATGCCCGGATAGCGAGACTGATGATACAGTGGACCACGTCCTCTACGTCTGTCCACGATACGAGGTCAAACGTTCACGAGCTATTAGGAAATTTGAGAGAATACATTCCTTTCTGGATGATCTGTGTGGAGTGCTTTTCTTCGCGCTCTTGCGGTGTGTCGATCTGCAGAGGGAGTTCAATCGAGGTACTCGACCGGGAAGGATCTCCGGATGGCTAGGGTGCCGGCTTAGGCATTGGATTCGTTGGAGGTAGGCGCATTGGCATCGTGCCACGGTTATATTGGTATTGTTTGCGATTCGATTTGGGGCTTCCGCTGTTGGGGGTGGCTGCACCGCCGGGGTATGAACCCGTGCGACCAGGAGTGTGGCTTTCCCCCGCCGGTGGCGGTCCTGATCGTGACTTTGTAATGCCACGCGAGACTCCATGATGGGACCGAGTGACGATGCGGGGTTTGTCTCCGGCTCCTGCGCGGACCAAAATAAGGTTGCGTTCCAACTGTTACGTGACCTAAATTGGTCGACTTATTTAGGTGTAGGTCTGAATTTCTATGACGCGCAAAACATAATTTTGATCGGTATTAGTGTAACATCGATTTAACTTTAAACTCGTTCGTTTTCTGAGGCATTTACAGTTACGAACGGTTTTGTCAAATCTGTACTAGGCGCGGGGTTCGCGCTTTCGCGGTTTCGATCAGTTAGTTTGAAGGAATCGTGGATGTGAAGTGTCCGTTTGAACGCGAAATTTGATATGTATTTAACTGATGCAAATGTCTGCCGAGGCATTTACATCGATGCCATCCCTACCGAAGCCTAACTGGTGATTATGACATGCAATCAGTTAGAGGGTCTAAAGAAGACACCTTCGGTAAAACCCCTCAGTGCTTGGAACGGAGGGGGTGGTGTGGCGACCGGTAACGTCACAAGATAACCGTTAAAGTGTCCAGATCGGGGTAAAACGGCCGTCCCCAATCCCCATTGAACATAAATATTTTCGACAGAAACGGAGATAATTACACATCGTATAACATTGCAATTTCATGCTGAAAACGATTCTGCAAACCGTTTTCTAAAATCTCTTCTCGTTACTTCATTATTCAAAATGTATCATTACGATATTCGATAACGATGAATCAGCTATTTCTAATTTTGTTAGAAATTTTGTTACTTAATATCGTAAAACTTTCTATAATTAAGTCGTTTCCAGACTTTCAGGATATTCTGTATAACTAATATTCTTTGTTCTATTATATCTTTCAAGTTTTATTTGGTATTTATTCATTATTTTTAACAATAATTTTATTTAATAAATACCAAATATATGTTAATACACTTATTAATACTTTTATTTTTTTTAGTCATTTATTTTTCTTTATTAAAAATTGTAATTTCTTCCATTAAAACATTGACTTAATGAAAGATAATTAGAGTTTGATAAAAAAAAGTTACGCTACGCATAATTTTGTTTATTTATTACTTAAATTAGAAACCAAGAATTTTTGTGGTCAAATTATTTTTAATACCAAGAGGTCAATAAATATATTTTCTAAAATAAGTTCTCTAACAGAATTCTAAAAAATTGAGACGTTTCCGATTTTATTCCTATTTATATATTATGTACATTAAAATATATTTACCTACAAATTACCGATTTAAAGATTTTTACTTCCTTGTTTGTACGAAGTAAAAGAATTACTGGGACCGAAAAGATTTCGGTTTTCAGATTTTAACAGAAATGTCCACTTTGACCATCCCTGAATCCATTTTTACTAGTTTCGGCGTGACGTCTGTACGTACGTATGTATCTCGAATAACTCAAAAACGAATAGCCGTAGGATGTTGAATTTTTTTATTTAGCACAGTTGTCATGTTATGCAGTTTTCCTTTTGACTGCAATCGACTGGATCAAAAGTGTCCAAAAAGCCCAAAATCTAAACAATTTGAATTTTGGACTTTTTCTTAACTGCAGATAAGCCCTCATTGAGATCTATTCCACGATATATCATAAATGTTACTTATTTTTATTGGTTCCAGAGTTATAGCCAAATAAAATTTTAATTAATGAAATATTTACATCTTAAGGGAAAGATACATCGGTTCAAACCCGACTTCTTCTCTTTTTTTTTAACTTCTTTCTTTTTAAATTAAGTATATTTATTTATTAATAATTATTAACCTCTGACTGTAAAAAAAATTTACAATAAATAATAATTCAATAATAACAATTAAAAAAAATATATGAAAAAATATCAGAAGTTATTTTATGTACTTTTAAAAATGTGTATATGTAATATAATATGCGTACAAGAAAATCATGTAATGTCCACGTCAGATTTTTTCTTTTAACAAAACATTACACGATCTTGAAGAAGATCTGTTGATTATTTCTATATCTTCGTCGTTTCTCTTATTGAATTGTTAAAGCGTAATGAAATACAGCGTGAATCATTATTATGTTAATCTTTCAGAATTTACATGGAAAACTTAAAATACGTTTCCCGATTTCCAGTCACATTTTATATTGGTCACTACATTAACATCATTTTTTTCATTACTTTTCTTATTTTTAAAGTTTTTAATTTGTTTTTTATTTAAATTGGATCTAAATTTACAGTTATTAATTATGCTGTTGCTAGTTTGTCTTTAATTGGCCACAGACATCAAAAAGATAGATTAGAAGCCTGAAGAGTAATAATTTTTTACGTTTATTTTTCTTTTAGACTCGGTTTCATTTTAATTAAAAAAAATTAATTATTCTTTTCATATTAATCATAATCGTATAAATAACAAATTTTTTTTTAGAAGAGTCAGAGTTATTTTACTTACCATTTATTATTAGTATATCAACCGAAATTTGTTACACATATAATCTATTTTAATTTTTCGTCCCTAGAAAAATATTGCTAATAAATATCATGTGTTACAGTTTAAATGCGTTTTAAATCTGTTAAAAATAAAAAACACGTTTGCCAAAAAAAAAAAAAAATAGGATGCCCGGCCAGTGCAGATTATATTACACGAAAATGTAATATAATCTGCAATATTTTTTCATTTAAAAAATCTGATCTGGAAACTACATTACTTCCTTGTAAATTAAATTACATAAACACTTTTTTTTTTTAAATGAAAAGTACCTAAAATTTTATTTCATTAATAATTTCTAATATTTTTCGCTATATATTTTTGGTTATTATTGAAATATTATTTATTGTAATTTTTTTTTACCATCAGAGGTTAATAATTACTAATAAATCAATATATTTAAATTAAAAAAAAAGGTTAAAACAAAAAAAGGAGATGAAGTCACATTTGAACCGATGTGCCTTCCCCTTGTAAGACGCAAATATTTCATAAATTAAAATTTTATTTGCTTATAAAACTCTGGAACCGATAATAATAAGTACCACTTATGATAAATCGTTGAAAAGCTTTCACTGAGAGTTTATTACTGCAGTTAAGAAAGATTCCAAAATCCGTTTTTTTTTTTTGGATTTTGGGTTTTTTTGACACTTTGGTCCAGTCGACTACAATGGAAAGGGAAGGTGCACAATTAGATGTTACAACAGACCTAAATTCAAAATTTCAACATCCTACGACTAATCGTTTTTGAGTTATACGAGATAAATACGTACGTACAGGTATCACGCCGAAACTAATCTAAATGGATTCAGGGATGGTCAAAATGGATATTTCCGTTGAAATCTGAAACCCGAAATTTTTCGCTATCGCAACACTTTCGTTAGTTTGTACAAGGAAGTAAAAATCTAATACACAAACACATATCTTCAAAAGACATATAAATACATAAAACACTTAATAGAACTTAAAATAAACATTTTATTTAAGTTTTAAGAGGCAAAAATTATTATCCGATTTATTAGGGTTGACATTTTGGACCGTATCTTCATTATGTAATTGTTTATTTTCTATTTCTTAGAGTGTAAAACACTCTAAGAAATAAATACTCCAGAAGGAATTCACTTAGAAGGTAGAACTCACTCACCTTCTGTCATAGATTCAATTTCTCAGTAATAAAAAATAAGCAAAAAACAGGGAAGTAACAAGTTCATTGTTCCGATTAAAAACATTTCAGATTTAATGTAGAACAAATAGGCCTTTCGGCATGACAACACAAACTAAAACGAAAGTCACTCGTTAACAATAATTTATTTTTTTTTATTTCCCATCTCATAAAGAAAACTCACATTTCACATAAAATCAAAATTATAAATATTGAAATAAAGTAACCGGTTATTAAATACTGTACGTTACATTTTTTCTGCTGTTTTTTCTTTATACGTAAAATTTAATTTTATTAACGTCATATACTTGAACAGGAAGTGATAAGACGTTATTATATCAAGGTTACTACTGTAACTTATTTTAGTTTGACCAATAAGACATACGTTATAAATTAAGCCAACGAACTGGAAACTATAAATTATAAACAAACTGGTTTTATATTGTAAAAAAAAAAAAAAATGTATAATACTAATTAGAACTTTAAAATCTTCCTTATTTAATAAAATTTTACCGATGCTTTTACGGATTACTTCTTTATTTATGGTGAAATTAACTGCAAAACCTTTACTGTTTAAAATTTGCTTATAAAACTCTGGAACCGATAATAATAAGTACCACTTATGATAAACATTTGATAAACTTTTGATTGCACAACATTGCTCATAATTAGTATCACTCATTTTTGTAACGCACAATAAAAACTCGTCTCACGAAAAGTTTGTTTACATCTCACGTGGCAACAATCGACTAAAAATATTAATAACTAATATATTTAAGTAGTTCATATAATCATATGTTTACTAGCAACTTTACAGTGTTGTCACTTGGGCTGCCAAAAAATCTAGTCTCATTACTTTATTTTTCGACCTAGTATATTTCCCTCAAATTGAATTATTTTTTATATATTAAGAACGATTATTATGTGCGTGTATATAAATATATATACATGCACATGCACATGCACACGCACGCGCACACACACACACACACACACACACACACACACACACACACACACACACACACACACACACACACACACACACACACACACACGGGGAGGCGCGGTATCTTCACAGGGTCGGCGCGAAATATTGTAAAAGCTTCATAATTAATTGAACCAAGACATTTATAGAGAGAAAAAAAAATGAAAATACATGAGTTTCATTTACTTTTTATCTCTTAGTTACGAGTAGTCATACTTTTACTTAGGGTAG
This sequence comes from Lycorma delicatula, assembly GCF_047948215.1. Classification (NCBI taxonomy): domain Eukaryota; kingdom Metazoa; phylum Arthropoda; class Insecta; order Hemiptera; family Fulgoridae; genus Lycorma; species Lycorma delicatula. Next base: position 157,518,701 of record NC_134460.1, read on the forward strand.
GGCGCCATGGAAAAATTTTAATTGAAAAAGGGCGCCGCCACTCGAAAAAGTTTGGGAACCACTGAATTCTAGTAGGCTATATTTTATCAAGATAAAGATACCAAAATAAAAACGAATTTTTTTATTAAACTTTATTTTTAGACAAAATTTTATATTAATTTAAAGAATTTTATTACGTTAAATTTCTTTGAAACATCGGAACCGTATCAGCAGTTAATTTAATACGTGTAATTTTTTATCTTACATCTAAAAACATAAAAAAATATCTGAACATGATGTTTTCGAAACTTCGAAGTGGCATAGTCAATTTTTAAAAAGGAGTGTGCATTATATTATTGGACTATAATTGACTCTTTTGGCCGAGACAGAAAGATAATAAGAGATTAAACACTAAAATAAGGAGACAAATTCCACAGAATATGCAGAATTTGTTTTTGCCTAAGTCACTAGAGTTATAAAGGACGGTGGTTTAATGGTCTTTTCCGTCCTTTTCTTTTAATTTGCTACTTCCTATACGCTAAGTTATTTGTTCCATATATTTCAATATTTGTCTTCCTCTACTTTCTAATCATCCTTAATTGAATAAATAACTAAATATCATAATATCTCGTCAGTACGCCCTACCAATCTAATTAATCTTTTTCCAAAATTTTACAAAAAAATTTATTATCTCAAGTATTCGTCTGAAGATCTCTCTTCGTACACTGCAGAAAATCAGTATACGGGTTTCGTATACTGATTTGCTGCACACATGAAATTAGTTATAGAGATACATTATTGAGGGCCCAACAATAATTATTACTATTGACGGTAACGGGTAGTTACCGGTCGGTTTCACGGGAAGCGATCTTGGTGTCTGCGAGAACTTGGTGAAACCGGTTGATATTCTAGCTCTTGAGAAACAGGAGCGCTATGCTGCTAGAAAGCCGGGCGAGTTGACTTCCAAAAAGATTCGGGAAATCGAGCAACATGATTATAATATATAGCAGGCTAGATGAGATGAGACTATTGATGGGCGATATACGCACGATCTCCTCCGGGTCATTAGAAGTTTGCGGGGCGCCTCATAGGTTCCCCAAAAAATACGTAACTCAGTTTCTTCCCGGTCACGGGGCCTTCAGGAGTAGACTGGCTGGATTCAGCCTGGTAGATTCGGGTCTATGCCCGCAATATGGGGTGCAGGACTACGCCTTTCATGTGTTGTCTGAGTACGCCAAATTCAATCTGGAGCGCACCGCAGTAATTTGTCGACTGGTTACCGTCGGAGCAACGCTTGACATCATTCAAATCTGGAAGGACCGGACTGAATGGTCAGTGAGTGCAGAATTTCTGCACTATTTGGCTAAGGAACGGATTGCTGCTTGGTCTTGTTTCTGCATACTTTGTTTTGTTACCATTTCATGTTAGTGTTTTTATTTTGTTAGTGTTATATCGGTTTTGGTTGTTTTGTTGTTACTTTTATTTTCGTTTTAGTGTTCTTCCGCGTTTGTGTCGCATATGAACTGTATTTACCTTTCCGGTAGGTAGATGATTCAGTTCCTTTGACAACTATACTTTTCAGTCTTGTTTGAGTCTAGAGATAATTTTTTAATTTTAGGAATAATTACACCGACGGGAATGTCGCTAAGGCATTCGCATCGGTGGCATCCTGAGCCGAGAGGATTGAGACATGACATGTGCGAAGTTTAAAAGATGACCTTCGTTTAAGCCCATCAGGGCTAGTTACTGAGGGGGTGGTTGGAGGGTGTCTCCTCCTAAGGGATCAGGTTTCAGAAATCAGGATCAATCCTGGTTTTGATTTTCAAGTTATCTGGAAAACCGAAAGGGAATGGAGAACATAGTTGATAGCTTCCTTAGATTCTTAGCCCTGAGGAGGATGGCTGAGGAGTCTGATGCTGTTATAGATAAAATAGCAACGCGGGTAGCTAGAAGCCCGGCCGGGTGCTTACTTAGGTAGGCGTTTCGGCTTCGAGCTACGGTTAGTTTAGATATTCACTGTTAGGATTAGAATGGATGCGTGGAGAAATCTGCGATGAAGCTGCAGTGTAGGAAGGTGTAGGCATTGATTTCACTCCCGAAAGAGGACCATAACAGAGAGAGGTAGGGTTATTTTTTCATTAGAGGCTTATTAAAATTGTGTATCTGTTTGTTGATTTTTAATTAAATCAAAATGTCTTTGAGTAAATTGAATTGTAAGACAAAATTGTCATTGTTGCGATTTACATTTGTCTTTTTGGTAAGAGAATATTATTTTTGGTGTTTAAAAAATCTCAATCAAGTAATGTTCCGAGTGCATAGTCTAATTGAAGTTAAATATAGTAAGAGTTTTTGCGTGATACCTTCGGTGTTAGAGGAACGCGCGGTGATCACGCTTCCGCGAATTGATTAATTTGACAGTTGAGGGTTGTAAGTTATGGTAGGTGGTCTTATTAGAAGAGGCCATACGAAGACGATAGTAGGTTTTTTAAATACACTGATGGAAATGTTTGGCGAGGCATTTGCATCGGTAGCATCCTGATAGAGGCCAAAAGTAATGACTGTGATGTTTTATCAAGTTTAGAGAATCTAAAAGACGAAGGGGGCGGTGTGGCGACCGGGATCGTCACAAGGCTGGTGGTCTTCTCATACGGGAGTCATGATGCAGTAAATCACTTGATTATCAATATCATCATGTAACATTACACTTTTAAGGCGTCTTTATCACACTCGCTCGGTTTTTTACTAATGTACGAGTAAATGATTCGTTACTGTACAGAGTTACATTACACAAATACGTTGAAGATTTCTTTCTAATTCTTATATTTTTATTTGATTCTAACCGATTTTATTTTCATCATAGCTGAATTTTGCTCGGTAACAATCTGTTTTTTTCTTTTTTCATTATTTCGTTCATCCTTTGTAATTTTTTACCCAAATAACACAATTTTTCCACTTATGGTATATTATGTCCATTTCTATTTATATTTAATTACTTAACTTAATTACTTAATTATATTAAATGACTTAATTTATATTTAATAATTACCTTATTCTTTAAATTTCTTTTACTTTTATATTTAGATTGAATCTTCCTCCCGGTGACGAATACATACCGTTCAGAATTTTTTATATCTCGTTTTTGGTTTCTGCCAAAATGAAATCGGTGGATAATTTCTACACTTCAGATTTTCCTTCCATACATTTAACACTAACACGTTAACTAAAAAGCAACGTAGATTTTACGTTACTCGTATCTGAATCACATCCTACTTCTCTTAGTCTTCTTAACCACTGTTATTTGATTTCTGAACAGATTTTATAACGCTTCTTTCCTTGTATTCAAATGCAACTTTCCTTACAATTTTTTTAAAATATTACTCCATTCTGATAGATCGAATGTCTTCTCCGGATTTATAAATGCAATAATTAGTAGTACGTGGCCTTTCTCGCCTGCCTCTTAACTACTAGGGAAGGGGAACCGGGTCCGATTATGTCGTTCCCAGGCCCCACCTAGTAGCCTGGAATCGGTCTTGATTCCCAAGCCTACAGACCCCGGGAGTCCCCGGCTGATCATCGGAGCCGACACGCCTCAGCATGCCGGCTCTCCCTGCCGGGGCTTAATTACTTTAAATAACGTTTACTTTTCTTCGAAGTCATTCTAATCCTCAGAATAATCTTAGACGGCAACTTAAGAAAAAGGCCACGTACTACTAATTATTGTATTTATAAATCCGGAGAAGACATTCGATCTATCAGAATGGAGTAATATTTTAAAAAATTTGTAAGGAAAGGCGAGAAAACGTACAACCGAGTCCCGGTCATTGGGGTCCCAGGAACGACGTAGCTGGGCCTGGTTAACGCCTCCCTGACGATTTGAGGCAGGCGTTGATCACAAAAAATCCAATCGGTGAGCCGAACTGGAAGCTCGTTTGAGTTTGAAGGACACTTCCCTGGGCTTAGTTTATTTCAGTGTATGTCCGGCACAGGGAAGTAGGGGAAAATAGTAATTAGGATAAAGATACGTTTAGGATAGCTTTTATATAAATGTAAAAACTCTGCAGATGTAAAACTTAGATATAATCAATAACATACTTAAATCAAACAACGAGGCTTTTTCATAAAGTATGGGTGAAAATAAATTTGATGTAGAATTTTATAGAGATGAATTAAGTTAACCGACTGTATACATACAGTTTTCGTTTATTCGTCGTAGTGGGTAGTGTCATGGTAAAAACTGGAAAATAAAATAAATTCTAATATATTACATACAGCTAGGGATACAGGATAATAATTTATTGACGTTAAAAAATTTCTTTAAATTACAAAGAACATTAATGGAGAATATTAACTGAGAACATTACAAGAGAATATTAATGGAGAGAAGATTAATGTAAACATTAATGGAGAACATTATTAAACCAGAATACTCATGACCCCCTCAAAAAAAGTTTAGTTTATACCCAAAAAACTCTAAATAATAATTTTATTGAATTTAAGGACTAGTTGTTTTCACGTTTATAACAAAAGTGCAATAGATTCTATTTTTTCTACCGCAGTTATGAGAGTAGCAATATTTTGTATATTACCCTTAATTGCAAGGATAGGTATTTGCTTCCTACGTAAAGAAAACTAATCGAAATCAGCCTGTTACGATCGACGTAAAATGATTTTTTTCAAATAAATTAGACAAAACTAAAAAAAATATTTCTAAAAATTACACTAACGATCCTGTAAATGACTGCTAATGTATCATAATACATGGAAAAAAATTCATTAAAATATCATCAGGATACCATTCAAACTACAGAATGGAATAGCCTTAAGTCAGAGTTGGATTTATTCAACAGCTGGTAGAGTACATGGAGAATACGCGTTATCCAAACAAAATCGAACTATGTGACATTCACAATGTGGGGAGGGGACTGCTCACGAGTCCACCTCGATGGCGTTGTAATTCCACAAACTGAAATTTCGAGATAAAAATCAAGGAAATGTTCTAGTTTTTTAGTAGAAATTTTCAATTATCTTCTTTATACGTATAATAAACTGCTGGTATACTCAAAAATTCTAAAACCGATCTGAACCTGCGGGATCCAACTTTGGGGTACTGCGAGCAAATCCACCGTCGAAATCTTATGTCAATTTCAAAATAAAATAGTATATAATAGAAACACCTTGGTTTGCAAAAACCAGTGAAATACACGAATATTTAGGTTTACGATACGTCCGGGAGGAAATTCAAGGTTTCAGTTCAAAGGAGGAACTGCGACATAACAAGCTCGTGAATCGGAATGGAATGGAATGCAAAGGTGGCGGGAGTTTCACAAATTCTCGCTACAAATCGCAGAACCTGGACAGTGCTGCTGTATCATTCTCTATAATCGGGCGTGTTTAAGGGTTTATTTTAATGACGGGTCTAAATTTTAAGTTGTATATTATTTTATATTTTAAGGACGGATTTATTAGCATTCCAATCCGTTTCCTGCCAATCCGTTCTCGAACCCATTTTATGGTCCGACCGCGGGAGGTTAGGCTTTTGAAACCTGTCCTCCCGACGTAATTCCCCTTCAGATCGTCCACTGAAGTCCTTTCGGTGCTAACGCTTCATAGGCTAGCAGGAATACGCCACAACGCGGCACTAGTTCTTTGGAGGGAGCAATGCGCCTCCTTCTCCTGAGGGAGTCGTAATTGCTGATTTAATTTGCACGTGAATCGCTTAACCGTGAACCTCCTAGACAACTGGGATGATGTTAAAAGATTAAAACGGTTACACTTTCTGTACCGTAGTGACTAAAGTTTCTTAAGTGTAACTTCAGCTGTTCATTATGTCTTCCATTTTTTTTTCAAATTTATTGCATATTTCTTTTGTTTCTATTTCTTTTCATTGTTTTATCATTTTCTTGCTATATGTTACTTTTCTATTTTGTTTTGTCCTAGTTTATTGTTAGGTGTTAAATGTTGTACATAATTACTTAGTCTATGTGCTGCTTGTCACAAAAGTTCTTTGTAATACTAGTGTGTAATTTTTGAGGAGTTTCGCTGTGAACTCCTTGTCAGGTGATTGCGAGTGGGATTTAATTTACTCAAGGTTAGTATAAATGCAAACAATTGTAAATAAAATTTTGAGACTAAATATATATATATAGAATATCCGAAGACGTTAACCAGTATAATAAAGTATCGGTTCAAAATTAAAAAGAAAATAGAGAGAAGAATTATTCTTGAAATTTATGCAAATAATAGAAAAATAAAGAAGCTGAAAAACATTATTTTCCATAAATATCTACTTAACTGCACGTAAAATGAGTATAAATGAAAAAAAAACTTCAACCGTAAACAATACTGAGTCTCACGCTTATTACCTATAAAACTGAAAGCTCATTTATTTTAAACATTATTCAATGTAATTATATATATATATATACACACACATTTAATTTATGTCAAAATGTTATTTATTTCTCCTTATACATTATTTTACGATAGAAATATTGAAGTAAAAAATATATAATTTTTCAATCATAATGGATTATTTTTATTCTTATTAAATATCTAATAGGTTATTTTTATCACACGAGTCAAATATATTCTGAAAGATGTGGGATACTTATGATTAAGTTATTGAACAGCAGATAAATTCATTACAAATTTTAAAAAAAATCAAATTAAAATCGACATATATTATTATCTTGATATAGGAAGATAGATTTCTTCAATTCTAGATCTGTCAGTTGATATATGTGATGAATAAATAAAACATAATAAATATTAATCATAAACCAGTAAATAATAATATTAAAACTAAACTGTAACACAAATAACTTTAGTCAAATAACCATAAATTATTAGTCGATAACTATTGATTTTTTTAATTAAGTTGCCAAAATAAAATTTATTGTTAAAATATAATCGCAATGACTTTTGCGTTGTTCCGGTTTTACAAGCCTAGAAGATGATGACAAACTCTAATTACTGAAAGAACAAATCCCTGAAGTAGGTTCTTCGTACGCAAAATATAAAATATTTAAGACCGTCTTCAGCAAGTCAGTGTTTATAACCTTAAGAAAATATTTCTTATCTGCAATTCAAAATGTAAATTCTATAATAAGTCGATTTAAATGTTATTTACAATTATATGAATGGCTATTCGATTTTTTTTTTTTTTTTTTTTGGGAGAAAAACGATCTGGAGTTATCATCGCCCGTAATAAAATGGAAGAAATGAACACGCGTAAAAACTAAGGGCAAAAATGATGCATAAACCGTATCTTTAATGGAACCACACAAGAAAAAATCTAGCGGAGCCTAACCTGCGGAGCGAGGTGGCCACGCGATTGGACCTTCACGACCGATCCACCGACCTGGGAATCGTGGATCAACAAAATCTTGGACTTCTAGGCGGAAGCGAGTTGGTATCCGTTTTGCAGATAGTAATGGCGTCCATCTTGATCATCATCGTCTAAATGAGGAATTAGAAAATTTTGAAGCGATTCCAGATGAACATAAACGATACCAATTACGGCTGCCTCCTGGAAAAAGAATGGGCCGTACGGTTTTTGTTTGTTTAGGGTACAAAAACAATGACCTTAGGGTTATCACGAATGCGCTGCAAAGTTTCATGAGGATTTGCGCTACCCCATATTAGGCAGTTGTGGGTGTTGAACTTGCCGCTGATGTGAAACGTTGAAGCATCATTAAAAATTCCATCGTCTAAAAACGTATCGTCGTTTGCATTTCTATCCGTCATTTCCACATAAAACTGCAGCCAGCAACTTTGTCGTTACGTGTAATGCGTTGAACCACGGTTAGTTTGTTTTCAAGCGAATCGTTTACGTAATACGAGTCAACCAATCGTTTGTGGAACGGTAGCTTCACGTGAGGGGTTGTCGGGTCACGGGTCGTTTGGGGTCTACCTCTGTAGGATCGGTAACACGCGCACAAGAGCTGTACCAGTATTGTGATGACGTGGATACAGTGGAGCACATCTTCTTTTTGTGCCGCAAATGGAGGCAGGAGATACCACGTGGCGATTTGAACACGCCGGGGGGAGTCAAGCGGTTGATGCTCTCTTCCGGTGAGGGATGGATTGCTTGTGCCCGGTGGTTTAAAAGTGTGCTACTGCAGAAACTAATAGAGGAGACCGCGAGGCGAATAACAGAGATGGCGGTTGAAAACAGCGATGGGCGCCAGCCTTTGGGGTCGAGTGACGGGGGTGCCTAGTCATTGTCATCGCCGGTGGCTTCCGCGGGACGCGTTCCTTACGCGATATTGTAAATATCGATTGAATGTGTCGTGTAAATCCTCTATACGATTGGAAACAGGAGAGTAGAGTTTGCCAGTACTGCGATGACGTGGATATGATGACGTGCGCCTTCTTTGTGTGCCCCAGAGGGAGACAGGAGATACCGTGTGGCGATTGAACTCGCCGGAGAGGAGTCAGGCGGTTGATGTTCTCTCCCGGTGAGGGATGTACTTAATCGGTTACGATATCGTCACTGCGCAATGTTGATGAGGGATGGACTGCGTGTGCCTGGTGTTTTATAAGGATGCTACAGCAGAAACCGGTAGAGGAGGACAAGGAGAGGTCGATTGAGGTCGGCGATGGGCGCCAGCCTTCGGGGACGGATGGCGGGAGTGCCTCGACATTGTCGTCACCAAACACCCAGTATGTGTGGGCTGCTGGGCGTTTGGTACAGGCAAATTTTTCCACTTACCAAAGGAAAAAAAAAGTCTCGCGTGAGGCAAGTCGAGTCGATTTCTTCGGACTACTGGCGAAGCTTCCTCCGAGTTGTTACACAGCAGCTTCAGGTAGGCGCGATTGTCCTGATGATTATGTATGTTTAACAGAACAACCTGTCTTAGTTAATGTTTAGTGCCAAGAATAAATTGTATGCCTACTTGGAGGCTACCCACGAAAATTACTTTGAACTGCAGTTGCTGACTGCAAATCGTGAAACCAAAATGTAGATCTAGCACTTTCCGTGCCGATCAATATATCCATATTTAACTATACTGATGACAACACTAGTGACCGAATTCGGTACTAATGAACTACGCGAGACAAAACTTGATGTGTTTTGCTATGAAATGAGACCTCAACCGAATCTATAAGTTATCTAAATAAATTTTTATACGCTTTTAAAGTTGCGAAGTTCTTTTTGAATCACCGTTATTTATATATACATACAATATCAATAATGTTTTTTATAATTTACAATAACATTTGTAATCTCATATTGTGTATGGTAAGATACGGATTGTGTTTCAGGTTTTTCGTAAATATATTTTGTAGATTTAAAAATATAAAAATAGTTAATTTAAATTACCTGGGTCCTGAAACGATTTCTTTTTAGGATTTAAAGATTTCAGATAATACAATTTAATAATGCCTATGAAGCAATTTTATGACGAAACATCGCAGATTTTAAGTGCACATTAAGATATTAAAGATGCTTTAATAACTTTTTTAATAGTGGACAATTATCAAGAAATTTTTAAGGAAAACACGAAAATATTTTGTATAATTTAAGTCCATATAATTAAATCGTTTTATTACAAGTCTAGTTAAAAAAACTTAATTAAGAAATTAGTATTTTAAAAAGATGTATAAATAATTTTATATTACGTATATTATGTAATTTAAAATCGTTATATAAAGTCATAATTTATATAATAGGTAATATATTTTTATAAATAAGTATAAATAATTTACCTTTTAAATTTTCTTGTTACGGATGTAATTATTACTTTACGTCTGAAACATAAAAAACATTTATTAAGCCTTTTTTATTTATAAGAAAATCATAATATTAAAACATTTTTTATCTGGCAATAATTTCACAAAAAAAAATAATTTATATAAATAATGCTGTATATAAAATATTATACTCGTATAATCTACTACATATAGTATATATAAACACATAAATTCTCAGTACTGCTATCTCTTTTTTTTGAGTACATTATTGGTTTAACCTCCCCTGGAGCTGGATTCGCAATTAAGCATTTATCCAGCTCCGGGGGGTGCCATCGCATCAAACTACGTCGTCGGGAACTAAAGGTTCCTTCAGGTAGCCGGGACCCGGTCTTTTAATTATACGCCATGCCTCTAATAAGGGGACCCCAAGGGATCCCCCACCGGGACTACGGTCTTACTTTGCCCCACCCCATGTTGAAGACACAAGGGAGTCTCCGTCCGATCAACGAGAGTGGGATACCTAAGCGGCCAACCACTCCTGGACGGGGCTGTCCCCTCTACAAGCAAATATGACGGGAATCGTACTTTGCTGCTAGCCCTGCAGCCTTCATCCCCAAGCGAATGCTCGCGAGTGTTGAGTAGTGAACATTTGGCCTCCCTTTGGCAGTTCTTCCGGAGGTGCCCCTCAGCTCCACAATTAAAACAACGCTCCTTTTTATCGGGGCCGCTGCAGAAACCTGCCCGGTGTCCTATGCCCCAGGCACCGATAGCATCGTTCCTCGGCGGACCTCCTCGAAACCCGACAAGATACCCATCCTACACGTAGTCGGCCAGCCTTTAGCAGTTCCTAGGCAAACATTGGAAGGACCGGCACCGTCGCCATCTTAGTTTTCCCAAACGACAGCCGCAGTGAGAGGACATCAAGTACTGCTACCTGGTTTGTATTGAGTAGTAGTGTTGACATTGCTAATAGTACAGTCAAGGGGATAGTGTATTGCAGATGTAAATAATATGCAGCCAGAATCCAGTCGCCGGCCAAAGCAAACGATCTCCACCCTCATTACTTTGACGAGTAAGAGATTGTTAGTAATATTTTAATAATTTATCATATTTTGTAAGCAAGAATGAAATTTTACTTCAATATTCATTTTATTTAAAAATTACTCTGAATCTTGAGGTATTACATGATCCTGATTTCAAAGCAGTTTTTAAAAAATATTCTGCAGTTTATGTTTAATACCTGTTAACAGGGAATTGATCACTCTGGGAAGCTAAACATAGATAAATTACCGATTGAAATTTTATATATTTAAGTTACTGAGCGGTATATTACTTTATTCTTAACAATTTTATATCCCTAAATAAATTTTAATGCTCTAAAACAACAATGTAATTGGGAAAAATTTCGGTTTTCAGATTTCAACGGAAATATCTATTTTGAACATATCTGAACCTATTTTGACTAGTTTTAGCGTGAAGTCTGTAAGTACGTATGTATCTTGCATAACTCAAAAACGATTAGCTGTAGGATATTGAAATTTTTCATTTAAGACTTTTGTACATATAGTTGTGCACCTCTCCTTTTGATTGTAATCGACTGGATCAAAATTGTCCAAAAAAGCCAAAAATAAACAATTTGGATTTTGGACTTTTTCTAAACTGCAGTAATAAAACTCGCATTGAGAGCTTTTCAACGATGTATCATAAGTGGTACTTCTTTTATTGGTTCCAGAGTCATAGCAAAATAAAATTTTAATTAATGAAATATTTGGATCTTAGGGGAAGGGACATCAGTTTGACCCGCACTTTTTTTTAAATTAAGTATGTTGATTTATTATTAATTATTAACCTCTGATCGTAAAAAAAATACGATAAATAATTATTCAGTAATAAAAAAAGCATTTCAAAAATATCAGAAGTTATTAATGAAATAAAATTTTATGTAGTTTTCATTTTAAAAAAATGTATATATGTAATTTAACAGACGTACAAGGAAGTCATGTACTATCCACATCAGATTGTTGAAATATATAATCTTGATATAACTTGTAGTATTTTTATGATAATTGAAATTTTTATTTTGGAAATACCGGATGTACAAAAAAAGAACATCGAGATTAATTTGTTATATCTCTTGGACGAGGTGTACATTATCGCTTTAAGGCTAAAATTAAAGAGCAAAAAAAGACAGTTTTACCAAGAGTCCTTATTTTTCCGCTTGACAGCCCCACTAGCAAAAATGGGGACTCCTGAATAGAAAGCCTTCTGTGTTTTTCAGTCTGTTAAATGAGAAACTGTACCTACAGTTCGACCGTGGGTGTCTGAAGAAAATTTTAAAAGTGTCAAGGAGTTTTTCCTACACGGTTCTAAAAAATCTATTAGAAAGGTCAGCAGCGAAACAGCTTTGCTGATTATGATAAGGTGGAATGTTTTAAGGAAATATTACATATGAATCGATACAGAATTAAAATAAAATAATATTCACCAATCATATAATTTGATGACCGGGTAGATATTATCACGAAAATTTACATATTACACATTATGTTATGTAATTTATAGTAAAGATTTGTACGTTAACCTTTTTACAAAACTGAAAGTTCTAAAAATTACATAAAAATACATTTTTTGTGTTTTTATACAATTTTTTTTAAATAATAAGTTTCATCATATTGAATAAATGAATAAATAAATATGTGTAAATTTTACACAACAGGCCTACCGTACTTTTGTACTACTTAAATATATGTACAATATATTTACATCTGACATTCAACGTAGTTTCTAACATATTTAATTTCAGACATTAAAGGTAATAATACAATGCTGTTATTTGGTTTTATTTTTTAAAGTTAAATATTAAATGAATAATCATAAATTAAAAAAGGTTTTCGTTATTTTCACATAATCAGTTAATATACTCTTATTAAAAAATTGATGTTACAGAACAATTTCGATCCGGAGTCACAGCAGAAGGTGAAAAGACAAAGACGCTACGATTTGCTGATGATATAGTAATGCTAGCCGAGAGTAAATGAGATTTAGAAGAAACAATTAACGGCATGGATGAACTCCTACGCAAGTACTACCGCATGAAATGTAATAGAAATAATGAAAATGGATCACACTGAATGTAAAAATACGAAGAGAAAAGATTACGGAGGTAGAAGAATTTTGTTATTTAGGAAGTCGAATTACTAAAGACGGGCAAAGAAGTAGGATAAAAATGCCGAATAGCACAGGCGAAACGAGCCTTTAGTCAGAAATATAATTTGTTTATATCAAAAATTAATTTAAACGTCAGGAAAACATTTTTGAAAATATATGTTTGGAGCGTAGCTTTATATGGAAGTGAAACTTGGACGATCGGAGTACCTGAAAAGAAAAGATATGAAGCTTTTGAAATGCGGTGCTATAGGAGAATGTTAAAAATCAGATGGATGGATAAAGTGACTAACGAACAGGTGTTGCGGCAGATTGATGAAAGAAGCATTTGGAAAAATATAGTTAAAAGAACACTCAGACCTATAGGCCTCATATTAAGGCATCCTGGAATAGTCACTTTAATATTAGAAGGACAGGTAAAAGGGAAAAAATGAGCAGGCAGACAACGTTTTGAATATGTAAAACAAATTGTTAGGGATTCAGGATGTACGGGGGGTATACCGAAATGAAACGGCTGGCACTAGATAGGGAATCTTGGAGAACTACATCAAACCAGTCAAACGACTGAAGAAAAAAAAAAATTAAACATTTAATACGATACATTTAAAAAACTAATCTATTATTTTCTGTTCAAATAGTCAAACTTGTTTTATGTAAAGTCTGAATACAAATTCAGATTTTTCAAGAAGCTTTTAACAGTGTATAATTATTTATTTTTATTTGTTATAAAATTAATAATAACTTCGGTGTGATCATTTTACCAGACTAAAATCTGAAGTACTGAAGCGTAAATAATAATAATAATAATAATAATAATAATAATAATAATAATAATAATAATATACAGTTTACAAATATACTACAGTCGACGGTTGTGGTCTATGCGTACATTATTCAATCTTCTGAATCATTAAAGTATAAGAAACCACAAAAAAAAGAATTCAGAGAGGCTACCTATTACGGGAATTAGATTTTTAAACTCAAAAAATACTATTACAATATTTTTTACCACTAACCTCCCTACTTTTCTGCAACCTCAATAACTAATGGAAATAAAAATTAGGATAAATAAGTAATTTTTGTGGGAAATTTAAACAATTAGGCGAAATTTAATACCACCATTTTCGATTGACCTGACCGAAAAATTTTAAGTGTCATTTACGATAAAGTAACTTCAAAATATAGAATTGATTGTTTGTATAATATATTGTTTTATAACACAAAGTACATATTTAATCCATTGTAATTAAATTATTAACTAAATAAAACTGTAGGTAATATTTGCAAATGTTCAGTGTTATGTATTTTGGGTATATTTAAAAAAAAAGCTACCTACTGTAATGGGTAGCATGATTCGACTTCCGAAACAATGTCGACATACCTTTGCGTTTCACACCCCCCAGAACCCATAACCACCGTCAGCTCAAAAGTTTAGATATACTTTTTATACAAATATTTCACTTTCTTGTGGACACGATAGCTGCCGTAATTTTTCGCCAATCACTTTCAAATTGATACATAAAATATAACGACCCAAAATCTAGATCGAGTTCGTTAATAGGAAAAATCGCACGCACCATGGAGGTGAAAATAGGAGGGGGGAGATTTTTCTAAAAAAAAAAAAAAAAAAAAAAAAAAAATCGCTATAACTTTTTTATTAAGTAAAATATCGAATTCATTTAAAGTTCTTAATATTCTTTGGATGAGGGCCTAAAACTTATCTAAGTAAAAATGTTTAATATCACCAACCATCGGCTCAGGGGATGGAAAAAATAGGTTTCGAAGACAAAAAAATTATACCTCCCTAAATAGCCACAGTATCGAATCGGTTTAAAGTGGTCGTTAGTCTTCTAAATATTACTTAAAACTCTTGTCTGAACAATTTTTGATATGATCAACCCTTACGGCAAGGGATGACCAAAATGTTGTTGGAATTACAAGAAGATTGAGCTTGTCGTATGCTAAACATGTGAAATATTTTTTCACGTGCAACCCTTATCGTATTGAGTGAATTTGAAGTTTTTTTTAACTTTAAGGTGGAAATCTTTTTTAACCCCCATTTAGCACCGGTGAAATTTACCTCCCTCCGCCTTCCGGCGTACTGAAAGGGGATTTTTTCCGAATAATTCAACTTGGAACACGTTAGATCATTTATTTATTTGCGGTTGTTTCTTTTTTCTGTTTTTCTATCTGCCCAGTACATCTTCATTGTTTCTGATATTGCTTTTCTTTGTTCTTTAGAATGTTCAGGTCTGTTGTTCTTGCGTTTTGGCGCTTCTTGGAACATTTTATTTTATTTTTTAATATTTTTTTTTTTATTTTTCTTTCACTTATAATTTCATCAGTTACCTTTCAGTTCTTTTAGGTCTTCTTGCAGCGTGAACCATCAACCTACAAATTTTTTACTCTGAAAGAAATCAAAAATTTGTTTAGTCTATTTATTGTTATTAATTCTAAATAAATGCGAGTAAACTACAATTCATCTTTTCCTTATCGTGTCTGACGGTTTTTCAATTTTAGTATAACGTTTATTATTTGTAAATAATTTTACCTGATTATTTTGATTTTTAGAACCTAAAATTTTTGTTATAATTTTCCTTCTTTTTTTGCTACATTTTTAGTACACTTTTTTGCACGATCTTAGGGTTTCTGCCGGATAGATTTCTTCCGGGTTTATGAGTTTTATAGAGTCAAAATTTTGAGTTCCACGATACAAATTGTTTGTTACATGTGTTTATCGTTAGCTTGAAAGCTAATCCATTTTATCAGCTCTGTTAACGCTATTTTATCTAAAGAATTCCAACTGATTCGTTCTCCGAGATATTTGAAATTATCCACTTTCTCTGTTTTATTATTATTTATAATAAAAAAAATTCGGGCAGTTTTTATGATTAGACAAAATTTTCATTTTCTTAAACGCGATTTTTATTCCTATTTTAGCAGCTTGTTTTTATAATTCTTAAAATCTGTTGTTCGGCTTCATTCCAATTGTTAGCTAATAATGCCATAACATCAGCGAAAACTAAACAGTTAATCTTTAGTCCTTTAATTACCGGGTTTTATTTCACTATTTTTGCTTAAATTTTTGTTCCGTTCTCTAAATACCTTTTCAAGAGCACAGTTAAAAAGTAGTGGAGAAAGTCCATCCCCTTGTCTTACGCCGGTTTTGATAGGATCTGATATTTCTCCCAGAAATTTTATTTTAGAGTGTGTTAGTTAATATTGCTTTGATTAAGTTTACCGTTTTCTTATCTAAACCTAATTCTGTTAATATTGAAAAAAAGGATTTATTACTATTTTTTTAAATAAATTTGTAATATCTTAAAAAGTTTTGTGTAGCTTTGAAAAATAATTTTAACCAAACAAAGATTTTTAATTTAACACTTCAGGTGATTTTTTTTTAATTGAGAAGTTCAGATCTTTTTTGAATTAAATTTATCAAGTAAAATTTTCTTTCCTTTCATTTGATATAATAAAAGTAGCCAAGTACGTTGTACATCCTTTTGAGTCACCTTATTTTAGGGGTATGTCAAGCAAAAATTAACTAAATCGATTAAAGTAGCTCTTTAGATATATTTATTAATATTCATGATATGTTATACCAAATTAATTATCATAAAACTCCGCCGGATCAGGGCCTTCCTGGTCGACGGTTATCTGCAATCGACTGACGACCACTTTCAAATCGTGAAAACCATTAGTAACATTGCGAACGACTCGGAGCATAATCTCCGTAAGCTTGTTTCAAAAGCTGAAACGGTTCTGTTAAAGTTTTTCCCAGTTTCACGCAAAGATTTTGCGTTATATTGTTGCTCCCGAAAATCGTACACTACAAAAACCGCTACTAACAATTAAACATGTTTTTTTTTCCTACATTCCCGAGCCGGACATCCAATTAAGTATACTCGACTCGGGACGTGTCCTTTCCGGATCTTTTAATTGCCTGCCTCTAATCTCCGACGTAAGAACCAGGCCCGGCTATGCCGTTCCCAGCCCCCCCGCCGGAGACCGGGTCTCGGTCTTTCCTTTTGCCAGCCTCAAACCGACGGCGCAGGAGCCGAAGCCGCCAAAGCGTGTCCGGGAACCCACACCGTCGGCCGGGTCTCGGTCTTTTCATTCATTCGCACCTAACGGACCCCAGGAGTCCCCGCTCCATCACGGGAACCCACACACCAGGGCATGTGAGCCCTCAGGAACGGGGCTGTCCGCCCAGCCCTACTATAAACTACACCCCTCAGTATCCCAGTCGTCTTGCCTCATCTTCTTTTATTCTGATAACTGTTCTTGCAAATATTGCAAAATTATTCCAGTTTCCGGACATAGCCAAAAGCCACTCCGAGAGCTGCTCCGGTCGGGTATGGATCAGTCCTGCATTTATACGTTGTTCCTCCCATCGTCTGTACTCAAAAATAGTGTGTTCGGCATCGTCAACCGCATCGCAGTAACAACAGATCGGTGACTCTCTCCTGCCAAACCTGTGCAGGTATTGTTCAAACGCACCATGTCCCGACATGAGTTGCGTTGTCCGGTAATCTAATTCACCATGAGAGCGATCTAGCCGAGCATCTAGGTCCGGGATAATTCTTCTTGTCCATGCGGCCACTGCTGAACCCGCCCGTGCCACCTTCCATTGTTCTCGTATAATAGAACTGGCCTCATCTTTGGCTACACCGGACGCCCTTAGTTTTCGTCCTTTAATCTGCAATTCTATTGGAGGCACCGAAAAAAGCACGCACAGTGCATCATACGATAACTTTCGGTACCCCGAAACTACCCCCAGAAGCGACTTCCTATGACTGCTAGTCAGTTTTCTTCTGTTGCGCTGGGCATTAACTGCATCAGCCCATACCGGGGCGGCGTACAACAGAGACGACGTTATCACCGAGGTGATAAGACGCCTCTTCGAATTAAACATGTTGTACTCAAATAACATAACACGAAAACTAAACGAGATATCCGCATTCCAAGAACATGTGTTTATGTGGAACACAATGCTTCCTAACGTACGTCACTAAATATTTCCTTTGGCACCAAATTAGAAATGTTCGGTTATTTTCTGAACAGACCTCGTATAAAGGCAAAAAAATTGTTTTATCCTACGAAAATTATGAAACCGCTATTAAATACAGTGAAGATTTTTAAAGGAACCCTTACCAATCCTCGGTAAAAGGGTTGCACGTACAGTTATCTAACTATCCAAGTATCTATGAGTTGTTAAATAAAACTATCTTATAGAAGATAATGTAATGTATAAAACTAAATTATACGATAAAATTTTTTTTTAGAATTTCACTACGGGTCCTAGATTTTTAGTTCTTTTTTTACCACACCACCGAAATAGGTTAAAAAATACAAAGTATTAAATTATAACAAAATGACTGTGTAATAGGGGTATAGTACTCTGTATTTCATCACAAATACTACTTTATTACTGATACGTTTGAAAAGACTAGATAAAAAATCTTAGAAGTTACGATAACAAAAATTTAACGAAGTATTTTCTTTTTCCCTTTACCCTCCGGTTTCATCGTAAAGTATTATTTCAGAGAACGAATGAGGGTGATAAGTATGAATGTAAACGAAGTGTTGTCTTGTACAATATTTTCTAACGAAATAATAATCTGTGTTTTATATATATCATACGTACACTGCAATTAGATTTTAACCAATAAGCGTTTAAAAAATAGAATATGAATGGTTCACCGTTTTTGCTGTATTATTATAAGTGAAAGAAATCTTTAAAGAGTACTTTTTCTAAAAATAATAGTTATTCTATAAAATACTACGTATAAAAACTATTAAAAATTAGCGCATTAATAAAAATTTATTCGAGGTAACGTTCATTCTAGCATTAATAATAGTAGAGATTCAAACAAAATTCAATGAATGTGACCAACCGTTAATCAAATAACCTAAATCTATCCCTTTATAAGATTACAATCACTTTTTCACTCGTGCTATTCTATTTTAAATGAAAGCGTTTTTTACGTAGGAATTAATTTTGATCTAATTATGATTATATATTATACATCTTAAAAATTATTCGTAACCATTTCCTTATTTTAAACCATAACAGTAACTCACTTCCTATGCAATTTAGTTAATAATTCAAACTACCACTTCTATATCATCATGATCATCATCGCATAATCATTAATGTATTTATTGTTTGGTATACAAAAAATTTGTATAAATATAATACGATGAACAACTTTCAAAAGCATTATAATTATTATATTGTATATATCCCTTTTACTTTCACATCGGTCGTAGTAATATCTGATGCACAATTGAACCATATTGAATGAATTTTAAATTTTAAAAAGTAGAGCAAAATCTAATGTTTATTATCTATTTTTATTCTATTAACAGTTCTTTTTATTGGTTCAATAAATTTCAGATCAATATCTCACATACTCTATTTAAATGTGCATTATTATATCATGCAAACCCGATTATCGATAAATTTATTATAGGAGTTTTTTATTACTTTCCCTATACTATTTATGATTTTATTTCATTATTTTTTTAAGTATATAATAAACTTACTCTGAGAAATTATTCTTACTACTATAATTTTATTAATATAACTTATTTTTTTTATATATATTTTTATATAAAAATGTCTTAGAAAATCTTAGAAATTAGAACAATTAAGACACTATAAGACAATTTTCTTTTTCTGTTTAGCCTCCGGAATCACCGTAAGGTATTACTTCACAAAATGATATGTATAAACGTAAATAAAATCTTGTAAAGTCTCAGGTCGACCATTCCTGTGCTATGCGGTTAATTGAAACCCATCAAAGAGACCGGTATGCACGATCTAGTATTCAAATCCGTATAAAAGTAACTGCCTTAGGATTTGAACCTTAGAACTCTCGACTTCAAAATCAGATGATTTATGATAACGAGTTCACCACTTGACCAACCCGATAGGTTAATATAACTACAGGAATTATTAAATAAAGGAAACTTATTTTTAATTCTTTGCATTTTATTAGAAATTAGAATGTTTAGTGTTACCATTTATTCATTTTAGCCATTAGACTTATTATCGCGCCACGATTACTTTTGTTTTTGAAGGAAAAAATCCCCGAGTTGATCCATAGACAGCTAGTTCCAAATTACATTAAAGGTGATTATACGCGTCTCGCCGTCGTCAATACTGATGTTGCAGGACTAATGTTGATAGGTCATTTATATCTACAGGAATAAAGATAGCAATATATCGAAGATAAAAAAAGAACAGTGAATTGCGAGAAAAAACGGTTTACTCTAAAAGAAACTGCAGAATGACACAAATAGTTCTACCTGGAGGTTAAAGGCTTTCCTGGTAGACAAATTTACCGTTTCTCTTATAATCTTTTGGATAATCTGGCAATTTTTTACTTAGATAGGTAGGAGTTGTCCATTATTAATAAACAATTTTACGTTGATCGACTTCAATAAGTCATTCTACCACTAGAGATATTATATGATAATCGTGGGATTAGAAAAACATGAGAAGTGAAGCGATGTAAAATTTAGATGGTAAGATTTGTTTGTTTAAATCAAAAAAGCTGAAAACCCAATTGTTTCTGATGCGCGGCTTACACTTACAACTTAACTCTAAACTACAATTCAAATGCTTAATTCAACTTGATTCTAATGTTACAATGGAACCTATGAAGATGTAAAGCCTGTGAAAGAAATGGAAATGAAAACTATGAAGGGAATATATACAATACCTGTGAGAAAATGGGACAAGGGTTTGTGGCTTCTTCAGGATGAATTAATAAAAGAAAAGAAAAAAACGGGGACGAATCGTGATTGCCGTGTAGGGCCGAAAGGCAGCTGCGTTTTTTAGGGTGCTTTGAGTTGCTCACATACAAGAGTGAGGGATCGGAGCTCCCCGATGATGGCAACGGGGATCCTCAAAGTTTGTCGGACTGGGACGCGGTCTTCGTTGTGTGGGGCTCGCGAAATGCGGACTCGTTTTGTGGGACGCACACGTTGGGTAGGGACGGGAAGGGTAGCTTCTTAGCGAAGAAGTACGTTGGTCATTCAGAAAAGAAGGCTGACGTGCTTTGATGAGGCTATCGAGACAGTAGTACGGGTGGTGGCTAGCCAGGGGAGTAGACGACTACCACGGCACTCCACCACACCCGCCTGAATTAAATACGGTATGCTCGCACGCTCTAGTTAGAATCATTGAATTAAATAAACAAAAATTTATAATATTTAAATAAAATGATAAATATTTTGAATTAAGTTGTATGTATATAAGCCGTGAATCAGAAACAACTGTGTTGTCAGCTTTTTTTTATTCAGTTATTTGATTTATATCCAAAACCACTGATTCTATGTTTGCTCCATTTTTATAATAATTTTATTATTTTTTTCTGGTTATTCATTTTATTAAATCTATTTCCATAAAACCACAAATACACCAGAATACACATACAATTTACTTTGTTTTTCTTTTTAAAAAATCGAAAAAATAAAATTTTAAGTCAGTAAAGAAAGATTTACATCCTTAATAAACTCAAAAACAAAAATTTTTAACTTCTTTAAAAATACATTAAAATAAATAAGTTTTAATAATAAATTCTTGTTTTTAAATAGATAAATAATAATTAAAACTTTAAATTATTTCAGTACGTTGTAATGAAAATTCATTATAAAATCAATATAATATAAAAAAATGTCATATTATCTGTTACTTTAGAACGCATTACTAAAAGTTAAACTAAAATTCAATTAACAGTTGAATTAAAATTAAATAATAAAGTAATTAACATCGCGTAATTTTATAATATACCTATTTACGCTAGGGTACTTATCTCATCTATACTGCATAAATTTAATTATTAAAAAAAAACTATGATTAAATATGTTTAAATTAAAGTTGAAAGAACATCCTTCAATGTAATGCATTAAGTGCATCCTACATTTGTAGTTTAAGATAGTGTTGACATCATCCGACTACAATACATTTATCCTAAGATGAGGTATTGATTTAAAACAATCTCCTCACCAGCATTTTTTTTTAATTTGCTGCGTTGTTCAGCTTAAAGATCAAATAATTAATTAATTATCTTTTCGTAGATTAAAAAAAATTTGATGTGGACACCACATGACTTCCTTGTACGCCTATTAAATTACATAAACACATTTTTACTTCCTTGTACGAAGTAAAGGAAGTAAATCTCTATTCCAGGAGCCTTTCTGCCATTTAAATCTTTTAATGCTCTCTTAAATTCAGATCTCAGTATTGTTTCTCCCATTTGAGAAATTTAGCATTAAGTATTTTGAAAAATGTCGGTAATACTTGCTTTGTTATTATTAAAAAGCGGATGATTTTTTGTTCAGAATAAACCGGTTATTTTACTGTTACTTTAAATAATACTAATAGCATTAACATTATAAGAGTATATATAAAACAAATTTGATCTAAATAAATTTCTAATTTAACCTATCAGTATACTACTTCAGTCGGAAAAAATAAACAATACCTAGCAGAATGCATTATCAACTTATTATTTCCTGTACAACTTGACATTTACTTCAACTAAAGTATTATTTTTCACGTCCTTTCACCTTATCTTTTCGTTAAAGTAAACCTTATATAGAAAAGTTTATTTACGTTTACCGTAGATAGGGAATATGTTTTTATTCTACGTCGGTAAAATGTTAACGTACAAATAACGAGGAAAAATTGTTATTTATAATTTCTTTAAAAATCATTATTTAAACTGTATTAGAAATAAAAAATTATAAACTTACATTAAAAAAAAACCTCAAATAATGGCAGTAAATTAACAAAAGGGAATAATAATAATAATTTTTACAGAATGTAAATTGTAGATTTAGTAAACGTTTTTAAAATATATTTACGCCCTTATATAAGAAAAATAATGAAGTGAAAGGAACTTTCCAGTATGATCGTTAATAAAAAAGTAATAAAAAAATATATTATTCTGTATTAAGCGGAAATTAATCATAATAATTAATAATAAAGATAATATATTTTAAATAAAGATTGCTAATTTTAGCAAAATTTACGGTAAATAATTGCACTAAAATAATATAGGTGTTATAAAATTTATAATAAATCAATTTTATTATCTAAATAACTACCTTTCTAAGATAAGATATTTTACTACTCGTGTAAAAACATGTAAAAATCAATGTAAATAAAACTAATATTTATTTATTTTATTCCTTTTCATATTATTTATTACGTCATTAAAGAGTTTTATTAATGTTTTTAACTGAAGTTTTTTAATAAATGACATAATAAAGGATTAGAGTTCCTTCTTTATGCGATGAGCATCTCACAGCAGCTAGATATTTTTTATAAGTATCTGAATGGAAACAAAGAATCACCAGACAGATCTGTAGACAACGATCCCAATAAATTACAGAGGATTCATAACTCATAATATCCTAACATCCTTAGCACCGATTCAAAGATCGTCCAACAAAAATTCACATAAAACTACCAGATAGGAAAAAAAATAGACAAAAAAAAGACAAAAGGTTAGGATTGTGATGAAGAAACGATGTACACACAAAAAGAACACGGAAAAAAGGAACTCAACCTGAAAGAGAATTTTAGTCGGGAAACTATCTGCCTACATTTCTTCGGATGATCTGGATATCATTAATCAGGATTGGAGAGAAATTACTTATCGACCGTTTTGCGTAAATAATCCTAATTGTAAATCACAAAAATTGTTTTTCCTCTAGATATACCTGAACCAATTTTGCATTTCCTTAAAAAAACCCTCTTCCGCTTCAAAATTGTATGGCTTGTGCAAAAATTCCACAGGACAATATAAAACTTTATACAGATATCCGTCGGAGGTTTATAATATTGCATAATTAAGCGAGTAAATATTATGATATGCTGTTACGGAAGTCTTTAGGACATCTGAAGTAGCTTTGTTTGGGATGTACCAGAAATAGATGCATTCGATATTCAGGATGTTCGTTGTACAAGTATCCGAGATATAACTATGTTTTATAGGTAAAAAGGCTCCTGGAATAGACGGAATACCTGTAGAATTACTGCGCAGTGAAGGTGAAGAAGCGATTGATAGATTATACAACCTGGTGTGTAATATTTATGAAAAAGGGCAATTTCCGTCAGACTTCAACAAAAGGGTTATAGTAATGATACCAAAGAAAGCAGGGGCAGATAAATGTGAAGAATACAGAACAATTAGTTTAACTAGTCATGCATCAAAAATCTTAACTAGAATTTTATACAGAAGAATTGAGAGGAGAGTGGAAGAAGTGTTAGGAGAAGACCAATTTGGTTTCAGGAAAAGTATAGGGACAAGGGAAGCAATTTTAGGCCTCAGATTAATAGTAAAAGGAAGATTAAAGAAAAACAAACCGACATACTTGGCGTTTATAGACCTAGAAAAGGCTTTCGATAACGTAGATTGGAATAAAATGTTCAGCATTTTAAAAAAATTAGGGTTCAAATACAGAGATAGAAGAACAATTGCTAACATGTACAGGAACCAAACAGCAACAGTAAAAATTGAAGAACATAAGAAAGAAGCCGTAATAAGAAAGGGAGTCCGACAAGGATGTTCCCTATCTCCGTTACTTTTTAATCTTTACATGGAACTAGCAGTTAATGATGTTAAAGAACAATTTAGATTCAGAGTAACAGTACAAGGTGAAAAGATAAAGATGCTACGATTTGCTGATGATATAGTAATTCTAGCCGAGAGTAAAAAGGATTTAGAAGAAACGATAAACGGCATAGATGAAGTCCTACGCAAGAACTATCGCATGAAAATAAACAAGAACGAAACAAAAGTAATGAAATGTAGTAGGAATAACAAAGATGGACCGCTGAATGTGAAAATAGGAGGAGGAAAGATTATGGAGGTAGGAGAATTTTGTTATTTGGGAAGTAGAATTACTAAAGATGGACGAAGCAGGAGCGATATAAAATGCCGAATAGCACAAGCTAAACGAGCCTTCAGTAAGAAATATAATTTGTTTACATCAAAAATTAATTTAAATGTCAGGAAAAGATTTTGAAAGTATATGTTTGGAGTGTCGTTTTATATGGAAGTGAAACTTGGACGATCGGAATATCTGAGAAGAAAAGATTAGAAGCTTTTGAAATGCGGTGCTATAGGAGAATGTTAAAAATCAGACGGGTGGATAAAGTGACAAATAGATGAAGAAAGAAGCATTTGGAAAAATATAGTTAAAAGAAGAGACAGACTTATAGGCCACATACTAAGGCATCCTGGAATAGTCGCTTTAATATTGGAAGGACAGGTAGAAGGAAAAAATTGTGTAGGCAAGCCATATTTGGAATATGTAAAACAAATTGTTAGGGATGTAGGATGTAGAGGGTATACTGAAATGAAACGTCTAGCACTAGATAGGGAATCTTGGAGAGCTGCATCAAACCAGTCAAATGACTGAAGACAAAAAAAAAATTATACAAAATTTACAAAATTAACCTACAGTATTTTAGATTGCATTTACAAAAATTTGTAATTTTTCCTTGTCTCGCTCTTGTTTTTAAATCCGTTTGAAGTTGTGTGTATTCTTGCATGGCATCTTCAATTTTGCGCTTAAAGATTAAGCCATCCATTCAATGATGGATCAGCATGTATAAAAAACTGTATAAGATCATGAGATAGTTTAATAACTTCGGTAAGCGTTTTGACATTTTTCAAGGATAGTATCTTCTGTGTCTTCACTTTCATACTCTACCTTCGATGAAATCTTTTAATATTTTTATTTTTAAATGTCACTACATAATGTATTGTACACGAATACGGAAAATTTCAGCCGCGAATATAGAAATGACATCGCAAAATATTGTACCGCGAATACGGGAAGCGCGAGTAAGCAGATTTCACTGTATAAATATTTTTTCACCGATAAATCCATTAAAATGATTTAAAAAAAGTTATTGTATCTAAATATTCTACATCTCGCTAAATGTTACGAATATCATCTGTAGCTACCATTTCATTAGCGTATTTACATTCAAAACTACTTAACCATTATAAATACTGAGAAGTATAACTATGTTAAGTATCTGAGAAGAAAAGATTAGAAATGCGGTGCTATAGGAGAATGTTAAAAATCAGACGGGTGGATAAAGTGACAAATAGATGAAGAAAGAAGCATTTGGAAAAATATGGTTAAAAGAAGAGACAGAATTATAGGCCACATACTAAGGCATCCTGGAATAGTCGCTTTAATATTGGAAGGACAGGTAGAAGGGAAAAATTATGTAGGCAGGCCACGTTTGGAATATGCAAAACAAATTGTTAGGATGTAGGATGTAGAGGGTATACTGAAATGAAACGACTAGCACTAGATAGGGAATCTTGGAGAGTTGCATCAAACCAGTCAAATGACTGAAGACAAAAAAAAAAATTATAGGTAAAGATAAACCCGAAAATAAACTTTAAGACAGAATCGTAAAATTTAAAGAAGTTTAAAAAAATAATGATTATTTTGAACAATTGAAACTAACCATTATAATTTTTTTTTCGGTAAAATTCGGATACGTTCGGTAACACCGGTAACAACATTCTTCTTTCTACAGAATTCAGTTAGGATGTATGATAGAGCGTTGAACGAATGAATAGCGGTGCGTTTACGATTAAAGGGTTCTAATAAAAATGACTACTTAACTGTTGTTTCGATTCCGCTTCAGTATTTTTGAGAAATTTATCGTCAGCCCAAGATATTTACAAATTGGGTGAAGAACTTTGAAGAAACTAGTCGAATGTTGAGCAAGATGCATACTCATGAAAAGCTGGAATCAACATTTACTAGAAATACTAGACGCCATAATATCTAAAATGTTATTGAAGCCCCAAGAGGAAATTAATTATGTATTATATCTCTATTAAAATAACATAATAAATAATCACAGAATAATAAATTTGGCTGATATTACGGTGGACAAAATTCGTTACGTATATTCATAAGGGAGAAAAAATATTTCTGATGATGTTTTTATCACTCCTAGGATTTTGTAACGGCTAATAGTTTATAGCATTCGACAGGTACATATTCAATTTTATGAACATACATAAACGTACACAATTTGGTAAAAATATCTGATTAAAAGAGTAGAATTTATTAGCTGTGCAATTAAATATATTCTACTACTTTATAATTAAGTACGTAAAGATTTTTTTAGATGAAAAGTAACACAGTTGATCACCATATTTTACAGAGGATGAAAGCGAAATCGTTTGCGTTAGGTAAGAAGAGAACATAGGTCTTTATTAAAACTTCACTTTTAAGAAAATGTTAAATTGAAACAACCCAATTGTTTCAAATTGGAATAAATTTATAGCGATTTTAAATTGAAACCACGGCAAACATGATCATTTACAATGAAATACACCAGAAATATAACAACTAAAGCAAATTTGGACGGTATTCGATTGAACTGAAAGGTAACATAAACTATAAATCGATTACATTAAAATTTTATTTTTCAAAAGATTAGAGAAGGAATTGCAAAATGATCACTACAGTCTGATCCCGAAATGTAGATTCCATTTACAGGTACAGAGATTTACGTCGCTGAGCTGGGTTATAAGTTACAAGACGCTACATTTTGTAATAGACAAAAACAGTAATGAACGGGGGTTGGTTATCTACGTGAATAGACTGATTGTTGGGTCAAAAATGGTAAAGAGATTAGAATTTAGAATAAGTTAACAGGATAGTAATAAGCACTGTAATTAAAATAAATTTTAATAGGTAATACACATTTCTTTAAATGTAGTTATTTTTTTTTTGTCTTCAGTCATTTGACTGGTTTGATGCAGCTCTCCAAGATTCCCTATCTAGTGCTAGTCGTTTCATTTCAGTATACCCTCTACATCCTACATCCCCAACAATTTGTTTTACATATTCGAAATATGGCCTGCCTACACAATTTTTCCCTTCTACCTGTCCTTCCAATATTAAAGCGACTATTCTAGGATGCCTTAGTATGTGGCCTATAAGTCTGTCTCTTCTTTTAACTATATTTTTCCAAATGCTTCTTTCTTCATCTATTTGTCGCAATACCTCTTCATTTGTCAGTTTATCCACCCGTCTGATTTTTAACATTCTCCTATAGCACCGCATTTCTAATCTTTTCTTCTCAGATACTTAACATAGTTATACTTCTCAGTATTTATAATAGTTAAGTAGTTTTGAATGTATATATACGCTAATGAAATGGTAGCTACAGATGATATTCGTAACATTTAGCGAGATGTAGAATATTTAGATACAATAACTTTTTTTAAATCATTTTAATGGATTTATCGGTGAAAAAATATTTATACAGTGAAATCTCCTTACTCGCACTTCCCGTATTCGCGGTACAATATTTTGCGATGTCATTTCTATATTCGCGGCTAAAATTTTCCGTATTCGTGTACAATACATTATGTAGTGACATTTAAAAATAAAAATATTAAAAGATTTCATCGAAGGTAGAGTATGAAAGTGAAGACACAGAAGATACTATCCCTGAAAAATGTCAAAACGCTTACCGAAGTTATTAAACTATCTCATGATCTTATACAGTTTTTTATACATGCTGATCCATCTTTGAATGGATGGCTTAATCTTTAAGCGCAAAATTGAAGATGCCATGCAAGAATACACACAACTTCAAACGGATTTAAAAACAAGAGCGAGACAAGGAAAAATTACAAATTTTTGTAAATGCAATCTAAAATACTGTAGGTTAATTTTGTAAATTTCCTTTACAGTAATTTGAGTAGTACTGTAGTGCTGTTTTCTTGACTTTTTAAGGAGATTACCGAGAACGATTTGAACACGTAATACCGTTTTCAAATACTGTAGTGAGTTTTTAAATCAAACAGTTCGGTAAGTGTTTACGAGTAATTAGGAAATATATTGTATTTTGTTAAATATTTTTTGTGTAGTGTACCTATGTCACTGTACTAAACCAGTGCTTATAATTAATGTTGCCGTCAGTATTTCATCAATAACATCGCCCTAACTAAATAAGCATGATTTTTTTTTTATTTTACATAGAACCTAACCATTCTTACTTAAATGAGTATTAGTTCCGCTCTATATTCGCGGTTTTCTGCATTCGTGGATTTTTACGGGCAACTGGAATGGAACACCACGATCAAGGAAAGATCCCTGTACAAGTTAATACGGTATCTGGGGGGGGGGGTTTTAAGGGTAACGGGTGCCGAGGTGCTCACCACCATGTTAATTTGAACCAACATCTGTTTCGGTTCAGCCTGGCAACTGATGAGCTGTGCGTCTGCGGGGAGGTCCAGTCAAATAACACCTGATATTTGACTGCCCTGCATGGGGAGGGGGGGTGGCAGAGGCCCTGGAACTTCGAGGTCAAGGGGAAAATTGGCCACTCACAAGCGGCGAGTCAAAGTAGCGAGAGCCGCATTGTCGGCCCGTGTGGGAGTTCCTTGATGCGGTTACTGTGTTCAACCGCCATCAGTAGTTTACTTAAGGGAAAGACTCCTAACCCATTTCTGTGGGAAGCTAACCTTGAGATATACGGCTGACAAGTGCTTTAATACGGTGGACAGGTACTTGCTGGCATTCAGCGACCTAGGCGTGGCAGCGAATTGCTGTCTTGACAAAGCAAATTTTAATTTACGGATGTCATATATATTTTTAGTAGTTGACCGGTGCGCCTACCCATTTTAGTACAAATATGACAAGTGAGCGGTTGGGACACGTAAGCCGGTGGTGTATGGCACTGCGCTTTGTCCGCTCACGCTGTTAGGTAAGCTCTAAGAGTTATTTAGGACACTGATCGCTAAACTTTTCGAGGCTCAGTAGCCGTTTCTGGCACAGACATTCAGTCTTATTCTTTAGGGGGACTGATGGGGTGGTGGCGGGAGAAATACCAAGCAAACCAAATACTTATCCTCTAAATATATTACACTCCTTTTTGGGAAGTCGTGTAAGTAAGGTCCTTTCTAAGTATATCAATTAATTTTTGTTCCGGTTTGATTCTATCGTGATTTTGTGTTATACTAGCAAATTACCCCGTTTTAATTTTGAAAATCGGCATGTTCGTCGCGAAAATATAACAACATTTCCGAATAATCGTGATGTGTTAGATTGAGTATACCTGCATACAAATCTTCCATCTACTAACAAGTATCCCGTTTGAATTTTTAAAAAATCAAACGACTTGTTTGTAGAGATTATAAGAGAACCCCATTGCACCTCCCAAAACAGCGTCCCAAAGGTATCTCCATTTGTTACCGGTTGTTGATGGTGGTGCTTGGTCTAGCCTCGCACGAGGTGCTTACATTATCACATCTATCTAGCTTCACTCGTATTCCCTACGGGAAGTTCATTATTATGAAACAAAATTTTTATTTAAATTTATTTAATATTATTTTATTTAACGTAAATTTAATTCTATTATTTTTGTAATATTATTCATTCCATCGATTCGAATTACTCGGTTCAAACCCGACTCGTACAGCGATAGAGACTCACGTTCACAGTTCATTGTGAATTCAATTCATTAAAGTCTGTGTTTCAACCGGCAAATCTCCACTACTACATACATATTAATATATATATAGCCTACGACACTCCCGGTAACAATTCCAAGTCAAAGTCATACATACAAATCGGTTCAACCGTTGAGCTGCTACGGTGGACCACACATACACACACCCTAAATACATTACACTCCTTTTTGGGCAGTAGTGTAATGAACAGCATAGATTTAAAAAGTGTGGTTACCAGAATCGTTGCAAACGAGTTTTTCGAGATATTGTGATATAAGAGTTGCGGGTCAATATGTTAGTATTTTAATGAAGAGAAAAAATATTAGCGTAAACCGCAGAATTTTTAGTATTTTTTAAACAGTAAAACAGTTCATCAGAAGACATCGACACAAGTTCCACTTACGAATTATTTCCTATGAAATTTAATAGTTACATTTACAAAAGAAATTATTTATTTTTCAGATAAAAGTATTTATCTCTTCTTTTTATTTAAGTCTAAAAGTTTAAACGTAGTTATTAAATAATAACAATAGCAGTATATGTTCAACACATGCTTCTCGTATTTGAAAATGTTACGACTATTTAAAATTTTAAATATTAAGGTTTTTTTTTAAAATAATATCGCCACTTAAGCCTGAAGCTTGTGCGTGGGATATAGAAATAGAAGTTTGTATCGTATGAAGAATGTCCACGCCTAAACGGGATTCGAACCCGGGACCTCCGGACGAAAGGCCGAGACGTTACTACTCTACCACGTTAATTATAAAACTTATAAGAAAGTAAGAAAAAAAAATAAATTCTTTCTTACTAAAATTTATCGTATTTATTTATTATAATTGCTAATTTGTTCGATCGGAAACTTTCATTTTATTTCGTCTGACCTCATTAACATACGTTGAATAATATCGTATATTTGCGTTTTTTTATACGCGTGTTTATTTTTTACAGATGGGTTTGTAGTAGTATTAATGCAAGCTTAAAGGGAAGAAAGTGGACACGAAGTTCACGCATAGGTAGGTAGATCCTGTATTTCTAAGTTCATAGGTCAAATCACGTCCACCTAAGTCGATACCGCAATTTAAGCAGGTAGGTAGGTAGACGCAACTTTCTACGTTGCGCCCTGTTAATTTAAATTCTCTTAAGAAACACTTTCTTTACTGTATTTTAATATAACATAATACAAAGAATAATAAACAGAACGAGGGTGAAAATGAATAGGGTAAAATATTTAGTAAGCAGGATGTTTTTATTCACTCTTGATACAATGAAATTCAGATAGCCGTGGGACCTCGAATAAAATCTCTTGTGTAGTGTTGTATGTCGGTATGAAACCCAAGGCTTATATATAGTCTGATATATTCTGTGTGATGCATTGTCTATAGTGAAAGTAGATCTCTGTTAACAGGTTCTCACTTTAGTCCCCTCTTTGTAATTGTTATTTTTCTTATTGTTGATGAGATTGTTTTATATATATATATATATATATATATATATCAACCGGAGACAAGGACGACACTGAACTTGATAATGAAAACCGTGGCTAATAAGTGACAACAAAGCCTTAAATTCGCATGTTATACATAAACTTAATAACGACTAAAATATTTTATTTTCTTTTATTTTCACTTTTTACTTTTATTATTGTTTATTTTTTAATTAGCTAAATGTTAACCTACATGATTGTTTTTTTTTATGTGTTCTTATTTATTCTCCAATAAAATAATTAAATATACTTCTTTTTTCGCCTATTAAAAAAAAAAGAAAAAAACCCTTTTAATATCACTTGACACAAGTTTTGTTCTGCTACAAAATAATGTCCAAAACTATATATACTTAGTAGTAATCAAGAAGTAAGATGAAACTTGAGCAAACTACGTGAAAAGATAGCTTACATTACGTTACAAAAAATGTTCTTAACATTTTGACAGCCCTTTGTTTATTTAAATCTTTCCCTCGATAGAAAATTAATATTCAAATAAGTTAATATTTAATAAATGAAATCATCTATAGATTTTTCGGATTGTAAAAGCTGTACCCTTTAAATATAAAAGCAGGAAAACCCATAGTTTACGCGCTCTTTTTTCTTACATGCAATTTCTGGGTACCAAAACATCGAAAAACCAATTATTTCAAAATATATACTTTACATACATAAAAATATAGGCTTTTGAGGGTAAAGATCCACATTATAGTTTTCTTCTTTTTTTTTAATTATTTCGCTGAAAAACGGACCGTTAAAAAATAATATTTTCTTCTCCAGATTTTATAACGAAATAATTTTTTATCAACAGAAAATGTAAACATTCTGTAATAGAAATTACAAAATTTGGTACCGTATGAAATTAAAAATTTATAATTGGGATATTTGAAATGCCGGCTGAGGTTTAAAATAACTATTTTCCAGAAAACGTATGAGAAAATAGTTTACACCAGTGATTCCCAAAATGTTCGCTTCGGCGCTACAGGGAGCCGTGGCCTCTTCACAATGTTGTAAAAGCTTCAAAATTAATTGAACCAAGTAAAAAAATAATTTATAGAATAAAGTAAAAAAAGCAATTAAGATATACGAGATTTATTTTTTTGTATCTCTCACTTACGATTAGTCATACTTTTACTTAGGGTAAAGCGCCTTAACCCACCGGGTTCATCTAGTGGTGAACGCGTCTTCCCAAATCAGCTGATATTTAGAAGTCAAGAATTTCAGCGTTCAAGTCCTAATAAATGCAGTTACGTTTATACGGATTTGAATACTAGATCGTGGATACCGGTGCTCTTTGGTGGTTGGGTTTCAATTAATCACACACCTCACAAATGGTCGACTTGAGATTGTACAAGACTACACTTCATTTACACTCATGCATATCATCCTCATTCATCCACTGAAGTATTATCTGAACGGTAGTTACCGGAGGCTAAAACAGGAAAAAGAAGGAAGAAGCTTATAGAGTGAAGAATAAACGAATGTTGAGTTTGTGTGAGTTCGTCGTGATTCTGCGAGTCACGTTCCTTGTTTCAGTCCTGATTCACTACGCGGCCATATCTATATACAACACTAAAATTATTACACTATATTAGTCACCGAATAATTAATTTGTCTCATAGTAATCAGTGTAATCAAAAGTTTATATAACGTTATGTCTTCTCAGTTCAATTAAAATCCTCGATCTTTTCATATGATCGCTCTTTTGTTCTTTGTTTAATTCTTATGTTTCTATTATTTATTTATTTACTCTACTGTTATTTGATGTTTAATGTAACGCAATTTGTTTTAAGTTTACTGGAACATGAGTGTAGTGTATTCTTAGATTTATGTCTATCCATCTTGAGTTATACCATTTTTTTGACACCATGTCTGATACCGATTCAGTTGATAATAGTACACGATTACTGATATACCCTCCGAAAAAAAAGTCGGGAAAAGAACTATTACGTCGTGCGGAAAAACACATAATCTTATAAACGGTTACAAATGCGAATTGCAGAGCAACCAATCGCATTGATGTCGTTAATAAAACTGCTGTACGTGGAAGTTATGCTGCTTCAGTGTACAATGTGATTCGCGAGTACGAATCTACTAATGAATTACGGTTTTCTAAAAACACAAAACTTCGTAGTTCAACTGAAAAAAAAGTTGATAATTTCGATAAAAACGCGATTCGTAAAAAAAAAGGAATTTTATTTATTGAGAAACAGTTTAGCGATGTGTTATCTCCTCTAAGACAATCGCAGTTTAGCGATTGTCTTAGATAACAACTCTTATCATTCATGTAAAAAGGGGAAATTTCAGCCGCGTCTTGGAAAAAGAATAATGTCAAAATGTGGCTAAGTTCAAAAGACATGATCTTTGAAGAGGATGAATTTAAGGTCCGATTATTGCAAAAGGTTTCGCGTTATAAAAAAATTTTAATGTGTTTAAAGTAGACGTTAGCAAGATTTAGTGGTAAAACCGTACTTCGATACCTCCCCCTATCATTGTATAATCAACAACGCAATCGAGTCAATTTGGGGACAAATCAAAAGTTAGGTAGCGTCAGAAATTAGTGCTTTTAAAATACCTGATGTGAAAAATTTATGCCTAAAAATATCGATAATATAAGCCATCAGGAATGGAAAATCTGTATAAAACATGTAACGGATACTGTTGAACCAAATTATCGGGAATCGGATAATATAATAGAAAACAAAATTGAACCTCCCGTTGTACCTCTTAGTACTTACAGGACTACGGATTTCTCGCAATCAGATGACGAAAACTGAATTGAATTTATTATTTGTTTATTATCATAGAAATTTAATCTAAGATATTAGTGAAATTTTACTGTTTGTGGACAATGACAATTTCATAACTATTAAAATACTCAAATAAAATGTCTTAGTTTCTTTCAATTTAAAATATACGTACAAATTTTGTAAAATACAATAGCGGGTGGTTACTGAATATTAACATCGCGTAGTTTCTTTGTATTCATCAGGAATTTCAGGACATGCTTGTGAATCGGCCGCTTGAACACTCGTATCTGCAGTCTGTTTACTTGCACTCTATAAGCTAACTGAATTAGATATAATATAAATTAGTTTCAATCTTAATCTCAACTCTTCTAATAATTGAAAAAAAACCATTATATACGAATAAAGTATTGAACAATTAAAGCTGAGGCAATAAAAATGTAGTTTTAATTTAAATAAAAAAATCCATCAATATTATTTAATGGAAATAAGTAGCCTAATCAAGGTAAAAAATTAACAAGATTTAACCTGCAAGAAATCGAGAGAAATAAACAAGATAAAATAATTATAGCAAATGAAAAAATTAAAATTAGAAATGATGTAGAGAAGATACTATATTTTATTAGCTAATACCAGAGGAATAATTAGTTATTCGATCATGATACTTTTAATAGAAATATTACGTAACAACTACGAGCGATGAAACCATCATTATTAGTGAAAAATAACTCTAAACAGAACCCTATAATAATTAATAAGAACAAATTTTGAAGTTACGCAACAAACTTTCAATTTATGTAAATCTGTTTGCAAGTAGGATAAGAAAGAAACCCGATTACGGATAAAATTCACATCGCATTCAACATTATACAAATTAACTTCGTTGTATGTATCGAAATACTACATTACCCGTCCAAAATCGAGAGGGAAAATAATAATAAAACGATTATAATTTATAATAATAAAATTTTAAGACGAAATGGGTAAAAAAACTTCACGAATAATTTTTTTAAGCGTTTGTACAGGTCAATCGTAGGATTAAAGCAACAGTTTATATCATATTCCTGAAAATTTAATAAAGTTTTTTTTTTTTTAATAAAATTTATTGATGACTATGCCTAATTCATGACAATGAAAACGTTTTTAACATATAAATAGATTTCATGACGCCAGAGCTAATTTTTTTTTTTTTTTTTAATTTATCAGCTGCACATTCTGTTTTGTTTTTTCTTTTTATTATATTCGACTTATTTTTTTCCTTTTTACCTAATTCTTCTCATTTCAAATTATTTATGACTCATATTTCTTTCAAATAATTTTTTTTTGTTTTAAAAAATATTCAAGTTCAAGGTAATTTAAGATGTTATAATTTACTAATTTGTAACAACAACAAAAAAACGTATTTTGGGAAGCCCTATAAATTAAAAAAAAAATCATCGAGTAGTTTATAATTATTATTCTTATAAATTAATATTACGAATTAAAACTTTTTGAGGTAATTATTTAGTCGAGGTGCCTCACCCCGAAATCACAAAAAAATATATCAAATTCATTCAAAATTAATATTTATTCATTTAATGATGTATTTTGGGTGTCGGAAAATAGAAAATCAGTAAAAATTTACATAGTGATACAAAAATACACAAATACAAATTACACAGCGATACGAAAAAAAATATCATAGTGAAACATTTTATTTAAAGATATAAACAATTAATTAAACAGTTAATCTGAATCAGATTGCGATGATATTTCTACAGAAACAATGTATGTCAATTATAATTCGCCATAAATGGTGAAATCGTGTTTTATAATCACAATACTTCCTTTTAAATAAAAATTCGGTCATATGTCCGTAGAAATGGTGTTTGGAATTTCCATAACGCGGCACATCGCTTCTTACTTCCCTCCATTGACGTTCGATTGTCTGCGTATGCGCCCCAGTGTCCGGATCTATAAAATGTACGTATGATTCACAGTTAAATGTTGGAAGCCCCCGTTCGTAAACAATCATACGATTTCCAACAGTCACTAATGATTGTAATACCTGGGTGCACATAGTCCTTTATAATGCGGAGCAAAGTTTCCTTATCACGTGTCGATACTGGAACCGTGAAAACTTCTTTTGTGTCTCATATTCCACCAAATATTCAATTTCCATTTATAATTCTACCGTGATTATATTTTCGTTTACCGATTTTGGCTTCATCGATTTCTACAACATTGCCTAATTAACTTTGCAAATTAGTACACAAATATTCAAAACAAATTTCCCGAAAATAATTGCTCCAATCTATCACAGTACTAGACGATAAATTTAGCTCGCTACACAACATATCTTGACGAGGTGGCTTCATTACACACCATATTATAGAGAAACGTAAAATAACAGGTAATTCTAACCTAGCGGTGGCTAACCGTGTATCGGCGTATTGCGAAGCGGCTACGTTATACTGTTTACATTCATATTTCTTATGTTTGTTAAGTACACTAAGTGGTTTTTTACAACGGAAAATGTGTCGATCTTCATTCAGTTTCATTTCGTTATTAGACGATGAACATTGTCTATGTGTCGGCAAAATGCCACGATTGTAAAAAAATTGTCTCGCATTATCAATCGACTGAGAAAATTCAATAAGTTTAATAGATGTAAATTCACAATTTTTACAAATACCTTCCAGGTCCAGCAGATTTTTTTTCATCCATTGTAGTTCACTCTATTTACTTACTGAACACTGTAAATTCTATAAAAAAAACTCAGAAAACTTAGACGTCGTGCGAGAATAGTAGACAACAATGTAATGTAATGAATAAGTTATAAATAATAAAAGTAGTGTAGTGAATAAGAAAGAATTCTACATTATCTGAAGGGGAGAATCTGCATTATCGAGTGTATCAATATTCAAATATCTACTTTTCCGACACATCATTTCCATCATAAAATACATTTCAAACCATTTTACAACTATTTGATATTTTTTTGTTGTGATTTCAGGGTGAGGCACCACCTAACTAAATACTTAACCTTTTTTTATTTTTGAATAAATAAATCTTTATTTCCTTTGTACAAAATATGACGTAAAAAAGAATTACAATACATAATTAGGAAACATATACATAGAAAGGATAACCTGTACGCAGGCATGAGCCAGTTCATAAAAATGGGAATATAAAATTAAAACTATTTTTAAAATAAATAGTAGCGACTAAAAGTTTCTACATAAATAAATTAAAGTTCTTACAAACAAAAACTTAATCGTTAAAGATTGAGATCGATTAAAATTTAAACCTATTAGCTTGGAAAAACGATGAAATACCAAAAAATAAAAATAAAACTTTTAGTTGATGTTATAAGCTCACCCTATGAGGAACATCCTTAATTTACCCCGTACTAGGAAATGTTTGCAAAAGTAATGGTGGAATATTGTATTGTCAGCCGACGTTAGTAACTGTCCAAAATTTCATCGATCGGCAATGTCAGTAAGTATGTCAAATTAAGGATACAAGATTTGAGGGCAAACATGAAAAAAGTAAAAAGTATAGGGACAAGGAAAGCAATTTTAAGCCTCAGATAAATATTAGAAGGAAGATTAAAGAAAAACAAACCGACATACTTGGCATTTATAGACCTAGAAAAGGCATTCGATAACGTAGACTGGAATAAAATGTTCAGCGTTTTAAAAAAAATTAGGGTTCAAACACAGAGATAGAAGAACGATCGCTTACATTTTCAGGAACCAAACAGCAACAGTAATAAATGAAAAACATAAGAAAGAAACCTTAATAATAAAGGAAGTACGGCAAGGATGTTCCCTATCTCCGTTACTTTTTAATCTTTACATGGAACTAGCAGTTAATGATGTTAAAGAACAATTTAGATTCGGAGTAACAGTACAAGGTGAAAAGACAAAGGTGCAACGATTTGCCGATGATATAGTAATTCTAGCTGAGAGTAAAAAGGATAAAGAAGAAACAATGAACGGCATGGATGAAGTCCTACGCAAGAAATACCGCATGAAAATAAACAAGAACAAAACGAAAGTAATGAAAGGTAATAGAAATAATGAAGATAGACCACTGAATATGAAAATAGGAGGAGAAAAGATTATGGAGGTAGAAGAATTTTGTTATTTGGGAAGTAGAATTACTAAAGATGGACGAAGCAGGAGCGATATAAAATGCCGAATAGCACAGGCGAAACGAGCCTTCGGTCAGAAATATAATTTTTTTACATCAAAAATTAATTTAAACGTCAGGAAAAGATTTTTGAAAGTATATGTTTGGAGCGTTGCTTTATATGGAAGTGAAACTTGGACGATCGGAGTACCTGAGAAAAAAGATTAAAAATTTTAGAAACGCGGTGCTATAGGAGAATGTTAAAAATCAGGTGGGTGGATAAAGTGACAAATAAAGAGGTGTTGCAAATCGATGAAGAAAGAAGCATTTGAAAAAATATAGTTAAAAGAAGAGGCAGACTTATAGGCCACATACTAAGGCATCCTGGAATAGTCGCTTTAATACTGGAAAGACAGGTAGAAGGAAAAAATTGTGTAGGCAGGCCACGTTTGGAAAATGTAAAACAAATTGTTAGGGATGTAGGATGTAGGGGGTATACGAGAAATGAAACGACTAGCACTAGAGAGGGAATCTTGGAGAGCTATAACAAACCAGTCAAATGACTGAAAACAAAAAAAAATGGACAAAAAAATTGTGAGTTAAAGAAAAGCAAGTAAAAATTGTCATAAGTATTATTTTTTTAATTAATTTCGGGCCCAGCAATTTTCTACAATGAGACGAAACCAGCAAATTGGAAAGGAACTCGCTTGTTAAACACCGAGTTGTACTGAAAATTACTGAACGCGTTTCTCATTTGTATGCGTTCGAACAAAGGACTGCAAAATACATCATAAATTCTAGATTATATTCTTAGATTCCACACAATAAAAAAAAAATTATGAGTTATGCCTTTATATACTATACGATAGACAATCACTGATACACACATAATTCTAAGAACCGCGGAATACGAGTTAAAATAATAATGAAAGGCAGAGTGATTATAACGCTCCCTAGCCAGAGATGGCGAGTTTAAATGTTCATTTTATTGTTGTTCTTAGTTTACGGATTGTAATTAACAAATGCTATATTAGGGTTAACAAGTCTGAAACTAGAGAAGAATATTTACTACTTGAACCGGGGTTATAACCTGTTGGATAACAGTATTGCCTTGAAATTAGAAAAAAATTAAAACGAATATATTTACCTTTGAAATTACAAATACGTTCAATCACTATTTTAAGTTATTTATAAACCTGATTTCTTAAAGATAATTTGTATGATTTGTTAATAAAATTTTATTATTTTATTATTATGGTAAAATACTAAATTATGACACAAACGAATATTTTTTCGTTTACTTACAAGGTAGAGTTGATTACGGTGCACATGATGGACGAGAAGTTTTCCTAACTTTTTAGCCTTTGCTGAAGATACAGTAATTGTGCAGCAAAGTTAAGACAAGCTGCACAATTCAACACGAAAGAATTCAACACGAAAATTTCGCAGAAGAAATCTAAACCTACGGCCTTTTGCGGAAAATGATCCTTATGTTCCGAGATAATCATCGATGGGAAAATTCTAGAACAGGTAGCAAACTTCAAATATCTGGGGTGCGACCTGACCTTCGATCATGAAAAAGATATAAATGGTAAACCGGTTAATTTTAGTGCGATTTTTGGATCGATACGTCGTACATCGTAAGGTCAGACCAGGAAGAATACTCGAATTAGATTTTATAAAATAATGGCTATTCGTTTAAATCATTCGTTCTCAAATTGGGCGATCACGCTTCCTTGTGGGCGCTGGATGTATTCAGGGGGGGGCGGTAGAAAGCCCACAGACAACTGGGGCGTTCAGGCGGTCTAGGAAGGGGATGGCTGATTAAAAAAAAAAAAAGGTAAAAATTATGAATGGCTCCCAAGGATTCTGGCTGCAAAATCCAATCCCGCTACTGTACCCTGGATTATGGTTGATTGTTCGACGATTTGTAACAGCATTCCGTGGAACGTGTATTTAGTGCTGTAATAACGTTTCTAACCAAAAAGAGAAATCGGCTGCAGAAATGCGGTTACCGAACGCGGCGATTTACGGCTGTTTTTAAGTAAATTCAAGCCTGACATTAACAAACTCGTTAAAGCACATCACATTCATACTTAACATTAATGTAAGTGCAATCTTTCAATTGAAAGTTTTGTTTTAATTATTGTATTGTTATATTGAATATGCTATCACTCTTTCTGTTATATAAATATATATATATATATATATACAATTGTAATTTTTTGAAAGCAATTTTAATAAAAATACTTCCAAATATGATTAAATATGCGTTTTAACTGCTCTCATTTAAAAATCTAAGTTTCAACTCGGACATAAAATGTGCCACGTTTAAAAACAATAATCGCAATTGTTATGTTTATGAGGCATCTTAAAAACAGCAATTGCAATTATTATTTTTAACAGATGGTATGTTTAAAAATTTTGTGGGGTGTTGGAAAATTTTTGATTCTCAATGTGGGTCAATAAGTTTGAGAATCAATACTTATAATATTAAAGTATGGTCCAAAAGTAAATCGGATGATTCCTGTACACAGGCGGCAGAGATGAGGTTCCTGGAAGCGTGAAGGGGTTCCTTGGTATACGTGAAAGGATTTATTAGGAATTACGTCATTCGCGAAGAGAATAACATACAACTAATCAACGAAGCGATTAGATTACATCGAGAAAGATGGACGAGATGGACGAGCTGTTAACGAATACCTACCTCAACGTAGGTCGCCATTGCATGCGCGGTATGGTAAGCCGGATGGAAGAAGGGATACAGGCAGACCAAGACATTGATGGACACCAGAATAGGCTAATCAAGCGTAAACCGTGAAAGAGGCATAACAATAACAGGAAGAAGAAAAAAAAACGTTATTTTATTCTTGATTCTTCGGTAGACGCTTATTTTAAAAATTAAAAAAATAATACAGATTCTTATCTGATCACATAATTTTATTTAAAAAATAACCTTTTATTTTATATTATGTAACCATACTATTGTTGCAATTCCTTTGCTCACTGGAATTCATTTAACACCTCGGGACCGATGGATCTGACTCTGAACAAAATCCGCTGCCAAATTTTTACCGGGTTAGTAACCTGTTTTTGAAAAGCACCGACAATCATTTCAACTAAAAAAAAAAAAAAGAAGAAATAATAAGGCTTCAAAGTATTCAGGAAGTCCGGTCAAAACGCGGAACCGTGTAGGGCATGGGAGGCAGCCTTTTTGTAGAGGGTGTCTGGGCCCGATCACACGCAAGAGCGAGCGGGTCGAGGCGTGCTGATGAAGCAATAAGGACCCTCGTGGTACGAGGGGAGGGGATCGCTGGAAGGGACCTGATGTGAGGTCCTGATGGGACTGGAGTCAAGGTGGGCAGTCTACGCCGCGACACACGGGTGCGATCGAGTCTTTTAGGCGGTTACCGGTCGCCTCTTGTCGTGTTAAAAAATCGGTACGAAAAAAATCATTCCGACTAACTCACAATACATTAGTGAAAAATAAAAAATATACAGAAAAATTTAAATAACTGTTTCAAATTTTTTAATTTATTAAAATATTAATAACGGCTAATAGATTATAAACTCATATAAACATAATACGGTAGCTCGTAACAGGTCAATTGAAAACATAAGATTTATATTCCTTTGTAGGAAAGTAACTAAATTAAGATGATACTATAAAACGCAGCTGTAGATAAATTCAAGAAAGAATGAAAGGAAGACGCAAAGAAATAAAGATTGAAACCAGTGAATAGAATAATTACCGAAATATAATGAACTAATTAACCTTTTGACATCTGTGGTCGACGGGAGAGTCTAATCCTTTTATTCTAATTTTTAGTTCCGTGCTATTTCATTTACTTTTTTATAAACTTATGCTACAAAAAAGAAAAGTAGAATTAGTGTTGTAAGAATTTAAATAAAGTGCTGGAAATATTTTCTAAATCGTTCCTATCATTCAAAAGGAAATAGTCTTTAAAAATTTAAATGTGTAATATTTTTAGGTATGATGTTGCGGCATTTCTTGACATTCTGCAGAGCGTAAAATTTATTACCTTCCACTGCGAAAAAATTAAATTTTTAATTTATATTGTTAATTATTCGTTTCTTTTCGTTTGGTAAAGAAAAATAATTAAACCGATCTATTAAAGCGTTCGAAGTTATAAATATAAGGTAAGTTACTTTGATCGTAGGAGTAATAAAATATTATTAAAAATATCTTAAATAATAAACAATATTTTGAGTACTTAAACTAAAAATTACTAATTAAATGAATTTTATAATTTATCTAATTTACCCCTGGTAAAATTACTCCCATATTATTAAACCGTTTACTTAAAAAAATATCACAATAAAATGAAAAAATTATTTTTATGTTTGTACTTCTTTATTTTGCTATTTAGCCTTCGGAACCACCGTAAAGTATTACTTCAGAGGATGAATGAGGATGATATGTATGAATGTAAATGAAGTGCAGTCATGTACAGTCTCAGGTCGACCGTTCCTGAGACGTGTGGTTAATTGAAACCCAACCACCAAGAAAGACTTAAAGAAGTAATAAAATAATTAACATGACAGCCGAAAGTAAATTTTAACATATTAGTGAAAAAAAGAAATTTAACAATAAAGCTTAACAGTCTGATGATGTATATTTTCTCAGACAGCCCTCTGTCTGCGGAGCTGCCGTTCACGCGTGCTTGCACGAGTGCGCGGTAGCGATGAGGCAAGGGAACTCTTGCACCCCCGAGCGAAAAAGACCGAGTCCCGGCGGGGATGCCCCAAACGGAGTGACCCCGTTAGAGGCACTGACATAAGACCGAGTCGCGACTCCTGAAGTGGGGACCCAGGAACGCCATAACCGGGCCTGGTGGATCCTATTCTGGGGGTTTGAGGTGGGCGCAAAGTGAGATCCGACCGGCGGGCAGAAACGTAGAGGCTCGTTACAGTAAAGGACACTCCC
The DNA here is from genome assembly GCF_047948215.1 of Lycorma delicatula. NCBI lineage: Eukaryota > Metazoa > Arthropoda > Insecta > Hemiptera > Fulgoridae > Lycorma > Lycorma delicatula. Next base: position 157,562,360 of record NC_134460.1, read on the forward strand.
CTGGGCTGTATAATATTAAGTGTAGGATCCGGCCCGGGAGCGAAGAAGAAAAATAAATCAACCACCCCGGAATCCACGACCTAGTATTCAAATCCGTATAAAAGTAACTTGCCTTTACTAAAATTTAAACGTTAGAACTCTCGACTTCGAAGTCAGCTGATTTGCGATGACGAATTAACCACTAGACCAGCCCGGTGGGCATATTTGTACTTATATTCCCTTGCCCCACCTCTCTAACATCTGAGTTAAAGAATATAAAATAATTCAAGCATGTATGTATTCGTATATACTCGTGTATATATATATTTTTGTTTAGAAAAATGAATAAAGTTATAGTTTTTAAAGCGATATGGCAGTTTTGTCAATTATTATTTTTTATTTTATTTTATTTTTTCCCAACAATAATTTGAAAATAATATTTCAAGCTTAAAAAAAAAAATCGCAGATAAATTTTTAAAATAATACAACACCCTACCGCAGATCTACTTTTCTCCTTCCACCTAACTGTAATTTATAGATCAATTAAATCTAAAATACACAAGCTTCCAAACTAAATTTTATGTTTTTAGATTAAGAGACCAGACTAGCTAATAATAATTGCAAGCTCGAACAAAGGTAATGGCAAGTACGATCTTATCTTAGTGAATTTCCTATAAAAAGTGTAAACTTATCTACATATATTTATTTATTCTATAAAAGTAGAGTGCACATTGTCAACTTTTACGTTAAATGTAAATTGATAAAAAAATAAGATTACTAATTTTAATTGGGAAAAAAGTCGTTTTTTTAAATGTTGTGAGTTAAATAATATAAAAATCATAAATTTTTATAATTACGAAATATTTAGGAAACTTTTATTAAAACTTGGAAAGCATTTAAAAAATACCTTAATTTTTTTTTATGTTAAGAAAGAGTATCGAATACCAGTGATAATGCAGAATGTTCAAAATGTAATGAAACCTTATAGAAGAATGTTTCCTTCTTTTAATTGCAGAAAAATGGGTTACACAATGCACCAGAGAATATTCATTGTCTCCCAACACATTAAACGTGCCAGTTATGCTCAGATCCAGAATTCCTTCACAGAAAAGTACGGTGTGGATGCACCAAACAAGTCCTCCATCAAGCGGCACTACGAAAATTTCCAAGAGACAGAAAATGCGTAGATGCAACCAAAAGTGGTTGACCGAAAGTGCTAACACCAGTAAAGTTGATCAACTTGCAAGCTGCATATGCAAGATTCTTGCATACCAAGAAGTCTTATATGCCTATCTAGCCAATCTGGTCTCCAACCGGTTGTGCTCACACGACATCGCACAAGTGTTTAAAGATGCATCCGTATAGAATTCGTGTTCACGAGTTGTTACCTGAAGACACTGAAAAACGCGTAGCTTTCTGTCAGCGGTTCATGCCATCTGTAACGCCAGGTGGGAAAGAACTTGATGACTGGTTTTGCTCTGACGAGGTAAGGTTCTACCTTGATGGATAAGTGAATGTACAGACTTTACGCATTTGGTGTATGGAAAATTCACATCAGCCGCACGGGCAAAAAGTGAGTGTTTGGTGTGCTATGTCACGTAGGCGAATCTTATGATATTCTTTCACAGCACTGTGAACAGTGAGCGCTACAAACAGATGGTGCAACAATTTATAAACACTATACCGGCTAGAGTACACGTGGTTTCAGAAGGACATGCTATGATTCATATAGCAAAAACACTATGACTTTCTTGGATCAGTGTAAGGACATGTGAATTAAAAGGGTTCTGGTCCTCTCGGTCGACTTTTTTCCCCCTACACCCCTGAATTGGATCAGCAATTAAGCTCAACGGAGGGGAGTGTCCTTGAACTCAAACGGCCCTTCCCATTTACCGGCTGTACTCCGGTATGACGGGTCGGGCCGCCGGTTGGATCTTTTATTTTATTGCCCACTCAAGCAGGGGATGTCATTACTGGCCCCATGCCGGTTTGGGTTTTTTCTTTGCCTTCTCTTACAGGGGTTACCGCTCCTGTCCCCTGCCAGTACGGGTCATTTCAGTTTTTTATCCCGATTTCCTCATTTCCTCAGTGTTCTTAGGCGGATGACAGGATTCGGAGTCCCCCCCCCAATTCATCGTCGCCGCCCATCCAAACAAGTCCAGATGGACGGCGAATCCATGACGGGTTGTCCCTCACCATGTCTCCGCCTCTTGTTTTCTTTTCGCTCTTCTTCTTTTCCCTCGGTTTACTTAAAGACGTGATTAAGTTTCAGGTGGGAAAAGAGAATTATTCTTTGATCGGCAGTTAAAACAAAAATATCTAATTATAAAGGATGAACGAGGAGAAAAGATTAACAGCCAGTAAGTTATAAAGAAAAACTTTCAATAAGTTAATGTATACAATAAGTTGCAATGTAAATAATGAACTACACACACCAATAGAGTTAATACGTTAATCTAAGGAACGATGATAAAAATAATCGACAAATATTAATATTAAAGGATAAGAATGTAAATAAACATAGGATTGATGCAATTAGTGACAAAGAACTACAATATTATTTTTATCTTTTAAATTTGTGACTAAACAGTTTCACAAAAATCTGTAGGCACATGTAAGATTTAGCAATCCGTTTTGTCTCAAACGAGATATATATATAACTCATTCTTTAAATAAAAAAAGTATTGTGTTGTATTCGATTGAATGAAATAGATACAGTAAATAAAACAATATTACGCAAGGGATTAAGAAAATGTATTTCTAAAAACTATTTTTACAAAACAAAATTTTATCGTTTTTACACAACAAATAACATTATCATGTATCTGTAAGAGATTTACTTTTGATAGTTTACAACAAAATTATAAAAGAAAAAAAATAATGTAGAACACATTCTATCAACTCCTACGTGAATGACATTGACCCTGTTGTGCAACTGGAACGGTTCAGTGATTTGTCACAACGAGATAGGTGAAAGAAGTTACACGAATTGTTGGCTTATTTGTACCCAGTTGGAAGTGTTTTTGACTAACGTAAATTATTATTTTATTATTCAGTCGTTTTGGATAGTATTACAGAAGCATGACGTTGAGGTTTTTTAATTTTTTACTAATACATTTCAGGAGTTTTTTTAAAGAAAAAATTCATTTTTTAATAATTTTAAATTTCTTTTAATTTATGTTGCTAAAGATACGGACAGAAAATCTATTAAATTAATTCTTACAGTTAAAAACCACTGGAGTCCTCTTAAAATAAATTTTTATAACAGCATGATGTCTATAAATATCTCTACAACAGTTGAATGTTAAAAATTTTACTTATAAAAACTTTACGTTTTTACACGACTAATAAATATAAAATGATATTAATTGAAAAAATATTTAAATAGTTTTGTTTTCTGAAACTTATTTAATAAAAAACACAATATAATATTTGTGCAATGGAATGTGGCTGTTTTATCCAGAGATTCTCAGAATAGCAATATTTTTCTTTATTAAGTAGAGATCGTCTACCTAGGACTTCATTTAGATCAGCGTTTGACCTGGAAGTGTCATGAGGATGAACAGAAACAACTGAACGCAAAGTATAGGGAACTTTAATGGCTGCTGCGGAGAAATTCACACCTCACACGTTGTACAATAAAGTTATGATTTACAAAGCTATGCTACGACCGATCTGGACTTACGGCGTGGAGTTGTGGGGGACAGTAATTGTAACGTACTTATCATACAACGTTTCCAGAAAAAAGTAAAGAGAACAATTGCAGAGGTACCACGATTCACGCGGAACAATGAGATTCACGAATATCTGGAGCTTTCGAAGGTCCGTCAGGTTGTGAGATAGCACAGTTAAATATAAATAAAAAATCACGTCAACCACTTAGCGATCGATCTGCTTGATAAAAGTGGGGACGTCCGAAGGTTGAAACATCTCCATGCGCTTCAATTAGGAGTATTGGTTTTGGTTTGCTTGTCATTTCTCCCGCCACCATTCCATTCGGTCGCCCTAAAGCATACGACCAAATGTCTGTGACACAAACGGCTACTGAACCTCGACACAGTTTAGCGAACAGTATCGTAAATATCTCCTAGCGCTTACCTAACAGCGTGAGCGGACTAAGCGCTGTGCCATACACCACCGGCTTACGTGTCCCAACCGCTTACTTGTCATATATTTGCTAAAGTGGGTAGGCGCATCCCGTCAACTACTAAAAATATATATGACATCCGTAAATTAAAATTTACTTCGTCCAGACATCAATTGGCTGTCACGCCTAGGTCGCTGAATACAGCAATACTTGTCCACCATATTTAAGCGCTTGGAGTCTTAACTGGCTGCTGGTCAGCAAAATATATATATATATATATATATGAATTTAGCTTCCCACAGCAGTGCGGTACGAGACTTTTCCCTTAGGTAAACTACTGATGTTGGTTGAACAAAGCAATCGTATCAAACATTTCCCACACGGTCCGACAATTCGGCTCTCGCCAGATTGACTCGCCGCTTGTGAGTGGCCAATTTTCCCCTTGACCACTAAGTTCCAGGGTGGCCCGGTCTCTGGCCTCCTCAAGAGCAGGGTAGTCAAATATTAGGTGTTCATTTGACTGGACCTCGCCGCAGACGCACAGCTCATCAGCTGCTAGGCGGAACCGAAACAGATATTGGTTTGAATTAGCATAGTTGGTGAACACCCGTGCATCTGTTGCCCTTAAAAACTAGCTTGAGGCATACCATACCAAATCCTGTATAAATTTATACAAGGATCTTCCCTTAGTCGTGGTGTACCATTCCAGCTGCTATGCATCCATCGCGAGGCTCTGCAACCTCTTTCGCAAGAGGAAGATGGGCAACTGAACGAAATTTAGATGCGGTACGTTGTGATCACCGTTCCGTTCCGGTAATGGCCCGGCTCGAAACCGGCCAAAATACCTCGGCCTCCCGACCTCTTTGCAATTTCCACATGGCTGCCCGAACTTTCACCACTAATTCGATTAGGAGAGCCTTTCCCAATACGATGGTAACCTCGTAGGAGGTTGTTTTAAAAATACCAGCGCATACAATTAAGACTCTGCGCTGGGAACTCTTAAATTTTGAAGAAGTGCTCCATATTCAACATATGCGTCCAAACGGGCGCCGCGTAAGAAGTCATGCTTTCAAAGACACCTCGGTACACCACGTACATTTGACGGCCTGACAACCCACAGTCTTTCCGAGCAATCTTCCTAAGTTTGTGCATCACTGAGACGGCGTCCGCCGCTACTTGCTTAATATGGTTCTCATCAAACTTCATCAACTTCTCATCAAACAAAACACCTAGGTGAAATAGGAGTAACTGAATGACAGCTTGCAATTACTACCGCCAAATCTAGTGATGCTATTTTTGATTGCTTCTTTATTTATTTATATTTTGTTTATAGCTATAAATTGTGTTATTTATTCGATTAGCTATCGCTTGATTATTTGTATATGTTTTTTTTATTGACTATTTATTTGTTTATTAGTTTTTATTTGTTAATATTTTGTTTTTGTGGACTATGTATCGGCAAACAAAATTTTCTAATGAACTTTAAGATTACTGCTTACTGATTATTATTATTATTATAGATTAACTTATTATGAGAGTTCCTTAAGAACCCCGCATGGTTCTACTTAAGGAGCCAATAGTAAATATACTAGTTGTGGAAAAAAAATGATTTGTGTTTTTTACCGTTTTCAATTTACTTATTACGAGTATTTATAAAAGTAAATTTAAATAAGATGCTTTTTACGAATAGATTTATGATTATATATTATTAAATTGTATGTAAATAAATGTGAAAAATGAATTGTACCTCTTCTTTTTAATTCAACGCTCAAGAGAAATCATGTATATATTTAAACAAACTAATTTCCGGTGAAATTTATATATAAGAAAAAGTCTGAGGAAGTTCATTCATTAGTAATTTATTTTTTATAAATAAGAAGAGAACGTCGGTAAATTCTTTACATAACAAAAATACTTTTAATTTAGGTCATACTGATACAACCAATCTAACCTTCAGTAAAAATAATTTCATTATTTCAAGTAATAATAATAACGTATAATATTATAAGAAAAAAATTAATAAAATGCTTTTAAATTTCCTTATTATAAGAAAAATCAATTTTCTTTTTAGATTTATAACTTTTAAAATTTGTCTTAATTCTTGTACCGGTGAAATAAAAACTTCACTGAAATTATTGTACACTCCTGAAATTAATATTATTTCATATATTAAAACAAAGATATTCCTGATAATATTTTAAAAAGTACTTCTACAATCTTTTCAATAAATTTGTTTCATCTCTCATAAAAATATAAACGTACACTTCATTAAAATATATATATATATATATATATATATATATATATGCTTATAAACAACACTTAATTGTAATTCCCAAGGTTATACTGAAAAAAGTATTAAAAATATTTTTTTTTTAAATACGAGTATGTTTATATATTTTTTAGGAATTTTTATGAAGAGTGGTAATAAATAATGCATCGTCATATTCTGTATTTATTATTTAAGGGCTTATATTTTAATTTCTCTACGTATATTTTTATTATAGAAACAGCTACCGTCATCAAGATCTATTTTATAATTATTGATCTGTAAATGAAAATACCGAATGATTATCTCTGGACTTATGACTATTTAGTATGATAAGCAAAGTCGAAGTATAACATTTCCACAAAAAAAAATCAGTAAAGTTGTATATTTCATTTAGTAAGCTTTAAAACGTAAAAGAATTTAATAAACCGAGTAAAATGTTACATAGTTGCTTTTTAACCAAATTTACTTTTAGTCTATTGTTACCACATGAGACGTAAACAAACTTTTCGTGAAACGAGTTTTTGTTGTGCGTTATAAAAATGTGTGATACTAGTTATGAGCAACGTTGTACAATCAAGTTTTGTGTTAAATTCTGTGAGAATACTACTGAAACTTTTTCAAAATTGAAAAGGGCGTATGGAGATAACGCTCTGTCACGAGCCCAAGTTTTTAGGTGGTTTAAAACATTTTCAGAGGGCCGGGAATCAGTTGCGGACGATCCACGTTCTGGAAGATCGTTAACGTCAAAAAGTGGCGACAATGTTGAGCGAATCAGAGACTTAATATTGTACTACCGGCGAATAACTACAAAAAAACTGAATTTGAAATGTATCATAGTCCATCAAATTTTGACAAACGAATAGGACAAGTAAAAAGTTTGCGCTAAATTGGTCCCAAAAAAAAACTCACTGTTGAACAGAAAAACAACAGGTTGGAAGTGTGCCGCGATCTTCTACGGCGAATTGATACTGATCTTGATTCTCTAAAAAAATTTATTCCTAGTGATGAGTCTTGGATGTTTGAGTACGACCCAGAAACAAAACGCCAAAGGGCAAGGAGTGGGACACTTCAAACTCACCGCGTCCCAAAAATGCAAAAATGAGCAAATCAAATACATGCAATTTGTTTCTTCGATAGGAATGCCATGTCCATAAGGAGTTTTGCGTACAGGACAAACTGTAAATCAATGTGTTTACCGAGAAATGCTTGAAAGACTGCTGAAAAGAGTTACCCGCGTGAGACCGCCATCAAAGACAACTGGATGGTGCATCATGACAATGCATCTTTTCACACTGCACCCTCAATTAATGAGTTTCTGGCAAAGAAAAACATTCCTGTAGTTCCTCGACTACCTTATTCACCTGGCTTGAGTCCATGCGACTTTTTCCTGTTTCCAACTTTAAAAAAGCACCTCAAAGGACACCATTTTGGAACAGTAGAAAACATTAAAATAAAATTTAACCGACCATCAGAAGGATATTCCGGTTTCTGATTTCAAACACTGTTATGAAGAGTGAGAAAACCGTTTGAAGCATCGCACGGCTTCCCAAGGCAACTATTTTGAAAGTCCATGTATAAGTGGATTTTAAATAAAAGGTTTTTCTGTACCGGTCCCATTACTTTATTTATAGACCTCGTAAATCGTTTATTATAAATAGATATCAAAGCAGTGGAAAGATACATAAATATTCCCGTACCGATCTAAATATTTTGAGTTAATTTTTTTATTTTTTAAAAAATATATATTTGTTTAAAAATCAAGTTTATACAGAATTTTTCCAAAATGGTGGGCCGGCTATTCTTTTTTGGAATTTACTTGTAAAACTAAATAAAAAGTATCCTTAGGAAAAATGACAATTTTTCCTTCGTTCTCCCCCGCTAGCCATTTTGTTATTTTTGTATAAAAATTTAGTCTCAAGTTCAGATTAATATTTGGTAAGCGTGTTGGTAATAAAGTTTTAAAATTACCAAAAAATCAGGACTTAAATACCTTCGCGAACTACAAAATGGCTGCCATTTTTATTTTTCAATTTGTTATATATATCCATAAATATAAGTTTTATCAAAATATATTACTAAAATCTTAAGCCTTTCATTTTGTTAAAAATGACATTTTATTTTTTTAAATCGGTTAACAAATACTCGACTTATGGCAGAAAATTGATGTAATTTTTTATCATAATTATTAGGTTTACTATTATGAGAAAATGATTACTTAATTTAATACAATTTACAATACTAGAATTAACAATAAATAAAAACAATTTATATTTAATCGAACTGAACGTAAATTGGAGGACATGAAAACAGACACGTAATTACAACATCAATTTTCTGCCATAACTCGACTATTTATTAACCGATTTAAAAAAATAAAATGTCATTTTGAACAAAATAAAAGGCTTAATATTTTAGTAATATATTTTTATAAAACTTATTAATTTATGGATATATATAACAAATTGAAAAATAAAAATGGCAGCCATTTTGCAATTCGCGAAGGTATTAAGTCCTAATTTTTTGCTAATTTTAAAAGTTTATTAGCAAGACGCTTACCAAATACTAATGTGATTCTTCTAGCCGAACTTGAGATATAAATTTTTAAATAAAAATAACAAAATGGTAGACAACGGGAGAACGAAGTAGAAATTACCATTTTTAATAAGGATATTTTTTTGTTTAGTTTTACAAGTAGAATCCGAAAAAATATAGTCACCCCACCATTTTAGAAACACTCTGTATATATCCTTTTACAAAATATACATGTTCATTCTTTTAATTATTGAAAAATTATAATATAAACTTTTGATTTTCTTTTGAACCGATAAAACTTTTATCCTTGCGTAGCACACGATATGACATGTATCTAATCCTTTAGTTAAACAGCTAATGGACTTCGAGTAAGAGTTTTAACAGGAAAGCGTTGCCGAGTTATTTTTAAATATATATTTCCGTTAAGCGATTTTGAAAGCTGGTGTCGAATTCAGAGGAAGCACCTTACGTCAAACTTCTAAAAAAAATTAAATCGGTGTATAAGGAACACGTTTTAATGGATTCAAAAGTGTAGACCGTAGAATAAAACATTTTTAAAGAACCGTCACGAACCTCCAAAGGATATTTCACTTGAATTCCGATTTCAAGATGAAATACATCCTGAATTGTTTTTCTTTTTTCAAGCTAGAAGATTGTTCGTAAAGTATTTTTGTCTCAAGGACAACCGGTTAATCGGTTTTACTAATCTGAGGTTCTTGAAAAATAAAAAAAATCCGTTTGCGTACGGTCATCCGTTTCAAATACTTTGACTGCACGATGACAAAGCCCGTTGTCATACGGTGATGTCTGTGAATCAACGATTTGTTATAAAAGGCATTCTTACGGTTCTTCGGCTCCACTATCCATTGATCTGAGTCCAAGTGAGATTTTTTCCGCAAACTAATGATACGTCTCAAAAAGCGCCATTTTGGAACGGTAGAATACATTAAGAATGGTGTTAAAAGTGATTTCAATCAATGAACTCCAGCACCGGTACTAAATATTGGAATAACATCCCAAGAGAAATACATTGAAGGAAATAAAATTAATTTTTGGATTATATTGAAAGAGTCTCATCGTTTTATTTAGTCTCGTGCGATAATAACCGCAACCGATTAACTTTAATGTTCCGACCGATAAAGAAAAACTATCCGCTGACTGGAACAGGTTGATAGCCATTCATTCGGTTCCATTTTTTATTTACTTGACCTAAATTTTAACCAGCATCTGTAGCAGATTATCACTCCAATGATCTAAAGTAGAGCTTAAAAGATCTCTAATATTTTCGATACTTAAATTTTACTGAGTTTCACATTTATGCTCTCCCTAATAGTATTAAATTCTTCGTGTTTTTTTATATTTATACGCAACACACCGAGTTGAAAAATTACGAACGGATTTATTAAATTTCTGTAGATAGTAGATTACTATTTTTCATAAGATTTTAGTCGTTCCATTTGATCCCAAATTTTTTTTTTTTTTTTTTTTGTCTTCAGTCATTTGACTGGTTTGATGCAGCTCTCCAAGATTCCCTATCTAGTGCTAGTCGTTTCATTTCAGTATACCCTCTACATCCTACATCCCCAACAATTTGTTTTACATACTCCAAACGTGGCCTGCCTACACAATTTTTCCCTTCTACCTGTCCTTCCAATATTAAAGCGACTATTCCAGGATGCCTTAGTATGTGGCCTATAAGTCTGTCTCTTCTTTTAACTATATTTTTCCAAACGCTTCTTTCTTCATCTATTTGCCGCAACACCTCTTCATTTGTCACTTTATCCACCCGTCTGATTTTTAACATTCTCCTATAGCACCGCATTTCAAAAGCTTCTAATCTTTTCTTCTCAGATACTCCGATCGTCCAAGTTTCACTTCCATATAAAGCGACACTCCAAACATACACTTTCAAAAATCTTTTCCTGACATTTAAATTAATTTTTGATGTAAACAAATTATATTTCTTACTGAAGGCTCGTTTAGCTTGTGCTATTCGGCATTTTATATCGCTTCTGCTTCGTCCATCTTTAGTAATTTTACTTCCCAAATAACAAAATTCTTCTACCTCCATAATCTTTTCTCCTCCTATTTTCACATTCAGCGGTCCATCTTTGTTATTTCTACTACATTTCATTACTTTTGTTTGATCCCAAATATAAAAATTTAAATAATTCCTTGTTTAGTCGTCTCAAAAATAATATAAATAGTTAACAGTGTGCTGGATCAGAAGAAATTACACGCGTTTGGTTTCCCGTAAACGGATAGCTAATTATACGTAACCCACCGGGTTGTTCTAGTGGTAAACGCGTCTTCCCAAATCAGCTGATTTGAAAGTCAAGAGTTCTAGCGTTTAAGCCCCAGTAAAGGCAGTTAATTTTATACGGATTTGAACACTAGATCGCGGATACCGGTGGTATCCTTTGGTGGTTGGGTTTCAATTAACCGCACATCTCAGGAATGGTAGAATTGAGACTGCACAAGACTACACTTCATTTACACTCATACATATCATCCTAATTCATCCTCTGAAGTAATACCTGAACGGTAATTCCCGGAGGCTAAACAGGAAAAAAGAGGACAGCTTATACGTAACCCAACGGATTGGTTTAGTGGTGAATGCTTCTTTGTAAATCAGATGATTTCGAAGTCGACAGTTCCAACGTTCAAATCCCAGTAAAGGCATTTTTTTTTACACGGATTTGAATACTAGATCGTGGATAACAGTGTATTCAGAATCTGTAATATTTTTATAAGATTTTAAAAGTATCGTTGTAAAATAAGATAATATAGTCTAGTAACAAACTAGAAAAATACACTGTTAGTTTCCAATAGAAACCATGAAAATTGTTATAAAAATCGTATTTAAAATATAAATTTTAAATTCTATAATACCAGAAACGTATTTAATTTTCCATTACGTGCACATAATATAAACCCAGAAAACTATTCCAGTAAAAAATAAAAATACTAAGGTAATTAATTGTAGTCATTCGATAAAAAATAAACGTATAACTTTAACAGTAATTTAGACTTTAAAAATCTGAAATAAGACACCAGATGACTTCCTTGTACGCCTATTAAATTACATACACCTTTTTTTTTTTAAATGAAAAGTACATAAAATTTTACTTCAATAATAACTTCTGATACTTTTTCTTACTTTTTTTTTACGGTTATTAATGAATTAATATTTATCGTAAAATTTTTTTTACAATCGGAGGTTAATAATTATTAATAAAGCAATATATTTAAATTTAAAAAAAAGAAGTTAATAAAAAAGGATATGAAGTCGGATTCAAACCGTTGTGCCTTCTCCTTGTACGATCCAAATATTTCATTAACTAAAATTTTATTTGGCTGTAACTTTGAAACAGATGAAAATAAGTACCACTTATGATATAACGTTGAAAATCTCTCGACAAAGACTTATTACTGCAGTTAAGAAAAAATCCCAAAATCTAAATGTTTTGGATATTGGGCTTTTTTGGACACTTTGGGTCCGGTCGATAGCAATCAAAAGAGAAGATGCACAACTAAATATTACAACAACCTTAAATCCCTAATTTCAACATCGTACGGCGAATCGTCTTTGAGTTATGCGAGATACATACGTAAGTACAGACGTCACCCCGAAACTAGTCAAAATGGATTCATGGATGGTCAAAATAGATATTTCTATTTCAGATCGTAGAAATCTGATAACCGAAATTTTTCGCGATCACAATACTTCCTTTACTTCGTACAAGGAAGTAAAAAAAAATTATATAGCTTTGCCAAAACAGTGCAGAGACATTATAAAATCTACTTTCTTTTATTTTTTCAGAAAAACTGTCATTTAAAGATTACACTGCATTCACAATACCCTTGCTTCCAACACCGATTAGAATGGTCTAATTCAAATACAGACAAATCAATTTGGCTATATTAAATTAGCTGTATTTATTTGTCTGTATTTAATTAACATAATTGAAAAAAACAATACTAAACATCGGTTATTATAGTAATCGACTATAAGCGATCAAAACCTACTATCAAAATAATCAAGAATATAAAAGTATAAAAAATTTCTTAAAAAATATAAATTTAAAATAAAAAGGTTAAGAATCTTAACTTTTTATTTCCGTAAAACCACAAATAAAATAAAATGGAAAAATTCATTCGATTATAAACCGGTTTGACTAGACTAATAAAATCAAATAGAAATAAACAATAAAACTCCTTAAAAATCGATCGAGCATAGAAATAACAATTACAATCTTATCGTCTGTGTAAGGTAAGGAAGAGATTTCAACGAACTCGTGAAGCTGTTACAATAGCTTCATTCTCTAACCGCATTCCCTACATCAGACAAGAAAATAAATCCAAAGATTCTTTGTTTTATTCGTGCAATGTCTGCGATTAGAACCGCTCTCTAGATTTATGGTGGCGAATAACTTAACGGCTGGTGTCGATAACGTAATAAGTTTTTTTTTTTTTTTTAATATCTCTGCAATCTTTTATTATACATATAGACAACAGTTAACAAAATAACAAAACTTTTCGATGTTCGAGTGCTCGCACCAGTAAGGTATTTTAATTTAAAGGTTACCATTATTTTTACTTAAGGACTTCACAATTTAAATATAATCATAGTTTCCTTAAAATTTATAAAGTTTAACAATATTTGTAGATAATCTCACATGTAACTTACTCAGTTAATTCAAAGGATTTTCCTGTAAGGAACAAAAGCAAGTGTTCATATATATATACATATATATTTTTTACCGTAGTTTAATTTACAATCGTTTCCACTTTACCGGAATCAAATGTAAATTTGAACAGCAAAAAAAAAAAAAAAGATGACATGCAAAGAGGGGTTTCCATTGAAATTCCTTTAAGAACTGTATTTATACAGATATCTTATGCAATATATACATAAATATATACTGAGCATAAATAAGTAAATACAAAAAAGAGTCCAAAAGAACATCGATTAAAGTCCACAGTTCAGAACGTAAAAAGCAAAGAAAACACAAAAAATAGTCTTATCGAGCACACAATAGGAAAAAGGCCTACGGCTCGCCGCAAAAATGTTACAAGGTTTATGTCTCATTACACATTACTGTTAAATGTTTTTGCCAATCGTAACTGACTAACGTTCATGAATTTAGCGTACTAACAACAACTGAAATTTTTATAACAATAGTTGTTTGAACATTTTAGCTGTTTCTTGAACTTAATTTTTAATTCATTTTTTTTTTAATAAAGCTCTAAACCCCAATGTATTTCTGTTTATTTCTTTGAAAGAAGTAAGGGAAGTATTGTGATCGCGAAATATTTCGGTTTTCAAATTTCAACGGAAATATCCATTTGAACCATCCCTGAATCCATTTTCACTAGTTTCAGCGTGACGTCTGTACGTACGTATGTATGTATCTCGCATAACTGAAAAACGAATAGCCGTAAGGTTTTGAAATTATGGATTTAGAAGTGCTATAACATTTAGTTGTGCATCTCCCCATTTGATTGCAATCGATTGAACTAAAAGTGTCCAAAAAAGCCCAAAATCCAAAACATTTTTATTTTGGACTTTTCTTTAACTGCAATAATAAGTCCTTATTGACAGCTTTTCAGCAACATATCATAAGTGGTACTTATTTTCATTGGTTCAAGAGTTATAACCAAATAAAACTTTAATTAATGAAATATTTGATCGTACAAAGGGAAGGCACATCGGTTCGAATCAGACTCACCTCCTTTTTTTTAACTTTTTTTTAATTGTAAATATATTGATTTATTAATCTCTGATTGTAAAAAAAAAAATGTACAATAACAATAAAACAAATATATAACAATAAAATATATATATATAAAAGTAAAATATCAGAAGTTATTAATAAAATAACGTTTTATGTACTTTTAATTTAAAAAAAAAATACGTAAACGCAATTTAATAGGCGTAGAATGAAGTCATGTGGTGTCCACATTAGATTTTTTGTTCCCAAAAAACAAATGTAATTTTAGATAAATCGTTCGTATCAAGAAGTACAAACCGTTCGTGCGCTGCGCGCAGTCGCCCGGCGAACCACCATAGGTCCGCTCTGCGCCAATAGCAGTTAACATTAAAATGTAAGCATATAGAACAAACAAACCCACGCACCATTTTTTTTTTAATGAAGAATGATGAAAGAATAACTAATGAAAGAATCGATGAAACAAATCATAGAACCAACAAAAGTAAATGGCTAAACGAAAAGAAGGATTTTGACGATGACAACAATAAATTAAAAATAGAATTAAAATATATTTTTTTTGAAAAT
Organism: Lycorma delicatula; assembly: GCF_047948215.1. Taxonomy (NCBI): domain Eukaryota; kingdom Metazoa; phylum Arthropoda; class Insecta; order Hemiptera; family Fulgoridae; genus Lycorma; species Lycorma delicatula. The sequence goes on from NC_134460.1 coordinate 157,577,529, forward strand.
GTAGTTGTTTATAACTATGAAATATTGATGATAAATACATATATGTTAATTAAACGTAGTACTGAAAAAATAGTAAACTATCCCTTTCGTGGTGTGAAAAAATTTTCGCAAATTGGACTACCACCTAAATTAAACAGCAAGCGATGAAATATTTTACTATCTATGTAATATATTTTTGCACATTCTTTTTACATTTTAGATTGTTATATAATGCCACATATTAAGTTAATTTCATAACTTTTGATAGATTTGAATCATATTGTTTCTAATATCAAGCTATAACAATCTTTATCTATGCAACGATTTGAAATCGATTAAATTTTTTAACTTCTTCAGAGGATGAGATGAATGATTTGCAGCATGTGTGAAAATGCCACGCCTGCCCGGGATTCAAACCCGGGACTTCCGAGTGAAAGGTCGAGACGCTATCACTCGCGCCACGGAGGCCGGCGAAAATCGATTACATTAAATTTATTTAAACTAACCCGCCGGGTTAGTCTAACGGTTAAACTGGTCATCGCAAAATCAACTGATTTTCGAAACCGAAAGTTCTTAAGTTCGAGTTCTTGTAAAGGCAGTTTTTTTATATGAATTTGAATGCTAGACTGTGAATACCGGCGTTCTTCGGTGGTTTGGTTTCAATTGACCACACATCTCAGGAGCGGTCGACTCGAGTCTGTTCAAGACTACATATTTACCGTTACAATTACAATTCAATTGCTGGTAAACTGGCTAGAAAAATATAAGTATTTATTTAAAAGAATCGGATTGAAATGTACAATCGTAACATTTAGTCTAATTAATTCAAAAAACTGAAAAACAGATATCAAATTTGAAAAAAAAACAAGTACCAAGAGTTAGTCACAAAGTGTGCCCTGAACTCGGTCAAATGCAGATTCTAGTCGTGTGCAATAATCGGTCGGATACTGTTTATCTTGTTTAATTTCTCACAAATAGTAAGTCTATAGATGCATATAAATAATCGTGAAAACAAGCTACTCAGTGTCTAGATTACGACGCATTCTAAGTATCCTTAAACCTAGCTAAAGGTTTTTAAAAACATCAATAATGAGTTTAATTATATAAACAGCATTATATTTAAACCGAGAATACCTACTATAAATATTTGAATCGATTAATACAAATTTTTTAAATGTTTGTAGGTATATTTTGTGTCGGTACCGTTTTGGTTTCACACTAAAATTTTCGATCGATAGGGATAAGAATAAATATTTTCCCTAAAACCTTTTTTTCTTAAAAATGAGTATTATGATTTTGATAATAACAAGATTCCAGAAAAGGGCCTACGTATGTAAAAGACGGGTTGATGTAGTGGTGAACGCGTTGTTCGCAAATCAGCTGATTTGGAAGTCAACAGTTCCAGCGTTCAAGTCCTAGTAAAGCCAGTTATTTTTACACGGGTTTGAATACTAGATCGTGGATACCGGTGTTCTTTGGTGGTTGGGTTTCAATTAACCGCACATCTCAAGAGTGGTCGAACTGAGACTGTACAAGATATCATACGTCATTTACACTTATACACATCATCGTCATTCATCCTCTGAAGTAATACCTAAATTCCTCAATTCCTGGAGGCTAAGAGGAAAAAGAAAGAAAAGGAAATATCACGTCGGGAACTTTTACCGGGTCACACAATAAGTTTTTACGAAGCTTTTTCGAAAATTTTCGTACCGTATACTATTTTGTGAATAAGAATTTTTTATAGCTTATTACATACGATGTAGGACTTGAAAGCAAACAAATTCTTAAAATATAACATAAATAATAAGTTACAAAAAGAATTTTTATATAACTCATATATAAAATACATAATAAATTTCCCCACACGATTATAATATATCATTCAGTGAGGAAAATTCATCAAACTTGTCTGCCTACATTTTTTTAATCTTAAAGATACTCGAGTAACCTTGAAAATTAGCAGAACGAAAGTAAATAAAAAGACTGAAACAATTTGAAAACAATTTATTATTATTTCATTATTATATTCTTTAAATTTTAACCACATTTACAATCCATAATTCCGGTGAAATTACAACTCTTTTTTAAAAAAAATTATAAATTATTAATATAAATGTATATATATATGTATGTATATGTATTTCTATGTATTAAATGTTGTTTATATAATAATAATCATTATTATTATTCGCAAGGTAAAATTTCAAACATATTTCTACAACCCAATCTTTCTTAATTAAAATATATATATATAGAAATGAAAATACAATTTAAATATTATATTTCAAGGTAAATAAGATATTAAAACGAAAACTAAAAAAATATATATAAATAAAAAAAAACTACATCCTTAATCAAGATTGAAAGGCTTTTTCAATGACATAAATACTTAAATAAATATTAACGAGATGTCATGAAATTAATTGATTTAAAATATTCAAACGATAATAAAAATAGCTAATTATGATTAATCATCGTAGAATTACATACATTCTTTTATTACTGTAAATAATTTTGTAAATAAAATAAAAACTTTAAATTGTTTTCTTTAATGGGTGTGAATAATTTTAATTTCAAGTATTAAAACGACTTATAATATTTTGATATGTAAACCTTTCTTTTTCCTGTTTAGCCTCCGGGAATTACCGTTCAGATATTACTTCAAAGGATGATATGTACGAGTGTAAATTAAGTGTAGTCTTGTACAATCTCAGTTCGACCGTTCCTGAGATGTGTGGTTAATTGAAAAACCTAACCACCAAAGAACACCGGTATCCACGATCTAGTATTCAAATCCGTATAAAAGTAACTGCCTTTTCTAGGACTTGAACGCTGGAACTCTCGACTTTCAAATCAGCTGATTTGGGAAGACGCGTTCACCACTAGACCGACCCGGTGGGTTATGTAGACCTATTACCTTATGTGACGATTATATTCATATTTCTTGCATTTTAGAACAAATAAGGTAACTCGGTTCAATCGTACAACAGTGACTTCTAATTGAAGAAAGCATTCTGAATACTGTTTAACATAAAACTCACTGTGCTTCTTAGTTTACTAATTATCTCAAACAAAATCGTAAATTTAAGAAAAAAGTTTTTTTTATTAATTCATCACTGAAAAGTTTTAAATCGCTACTTTTCCTCCAAAAATGTTACCCATAGGATGTAATTTTATACGGTGTAAGTATTCCTGTGTTTAATATATGATATTTTTCATTAAAAAACTTTTTTAAATAATAATTTATTTGTTTTTGTGCAAAAGGGAAACTACATAAGGCCTTTGTAGTACATAAGTAGATAAGTAGTACAATATAGTATTACATAAAGTAGTAATAGCATAGTAGTAGTACATAAAGTATATATACAATAATTTTAATAACTTTATATACTTCAAAAGTTAAGAATTTAGATATAAATTAAAAATCACAAAGTTTAAAATATAAACAATTCGGTATACAATTTCTATTATATTAATACATTTTCAGATTAATATTAATTACAATTCATAAAAGTGATAGTAATAATTGGTGTTTTAATTGTGTTATACTATAATTGTTATTATATTAGTCTTTGCATATATACAAAAGCACAAATAAACACGTACACATAATTCAGAATACAATGTTAAATAATATATAATAATAATCTTTATTCTACAAAATATACAAATTACAAATGAAAATAAAATTATTTACAGTTATAAATTCTTAATACATAAGCTTAATAGACATACAACCAAACAATATATAATAATAAAAGTAAACAATTATTACATAACCTTGTGGAAGTAGGTACCCCCTATAGTAATAACTCTATTGGAGGTTACCATCCATTATTTTTCAACGACCAAAATAATAAACTAATCATTTATTGAATAACGGTCAAGTGTGGATTTCCAAGTCGTATTAAAATATAATCACACGATACAAGTCTTGCAATATTAAAATTTCAGCTAATGACACGATTATATTAACATGCATACAGATTACATAACTCACAACCATAAATACGATACAACAATAATGCAGTGATAAAATTGAAAATGAAATTAATCCTAGATAAAATTGAAAGAAAAATAATAACATAAATAAATATAAATAAAATTTGAAACTTTTAGTCTTCGATTCCACCCAGAATCAGAAGCCAATCAATGAAAAAACTCTCTACATCTTCAATTGATAACAGTCAATAACAAATTGATAGTGAAAACCTTTTAGAGTCTTCTACGGATATAGATTCCCTTGGATTTAAATTCCATTTAAATTGATAAACTCAACTATATGTTAAGATTAAATTGTTTTATACCCCTGCCAAATCTTATTATTATTATTAGTTAATTTAGAAACAGAACGCTAATGACATATTCAATAAACAAAATAAAACATTTTAATAGGGAAAAAACAGATTATTTTATTTTCAAAGAGAATTTTAACCGGTCGTTACTGATTAATAAGTGATATTTTCCATTCCTTTGTATTTTATATAAATAATCTTTAACATTATACATATTAACAATATTACATCTTACTTCCTTTTCTGTTTCATTGTATCCAGACTATTATGATCTTCTAACGAGATTTTACCTTCGACACAACTTCTTTTTTTCTTCTCCAACCAGTTATCCAGCTACCGCTGGGTTTGTTTGTGTTTGTGTGTGTGTGTGTGTGTGTGTGCGTGTGTGTGTGCGTGTGTGCGTGCGTGTGTGTGTGTGTGTGTGCGTGTGTGCGTGTGTGTGTGTGTGTGTGTGTGTGTGTGTGTGTGTGTGTGTGTGTGTGTGTGTGATTGCAGCTACGCCGGGTCTGACGTAGCTGCAATGTAAGTGTAATGTATCGGTAAACATGTAGCCTGAAACCGACTCAGGTCAACCGACTCAGGTCGACCGCTCCTGAGACATATGGTTAATTGAAACCCAACCACCAAAGAACACCGGTATCCACAGTCTAGCATTCAGATCCATATAAAAGCAAATGCTTTTACAGGGTCCCCAATCATACAAATCTTGAATTTGAAACTCAGTACTATTAGATAACTGAACATGGATGTTTTAACATGGGGCCTCACGCATTGTAAGAATAGTGTTCTGAAAAGAATTTTCATCGCAAGGAAAAGCAGGTTATTCTTTCTTCTTATATAACTACAGGATGTTCAACTTAAAAGAGACCCCCATCACTTAGTTTAGACTATAAATAATAATTTCTTGGCAAACATTTACAAAATAATTTACAGAACGTACTAAAAATAATGTCCATTCATTTCTATGCACTTGTAAACACGTTTGACCATGTCCCTGGCTACTCTCGTTTGCGGTACCCTGTCTATTTCCTGAATGACATTGGTAATGTTTGGCTTCAAATCCTGCAGGATGTGGATTGCTCCTATAAACGATTTCTTTTAAGTAATCCCGCAGAAAGAAGTTTGGAATAGTCAGATCAGAGGTTCTTGGTGTCCACAATCCTTTAGAAATGATTTTTTCCCCGAAAAAATCCTGTAGCATCTCCATAGTAGACTGAACTGTATGACAAGTGGCGTTATCCTGTTGCAACCAGCAGTCACGCTCATCCTCTTGCAGTTAAGACTATGAATTGTGGGATAATTTCTTGGTAGACGACAGCGTCCACAGTTTTTCACAAAAACAAGTGTTCTATTTTTCGTCGCCTTTAAATCGCAAACCGTACACCACATTTTGTTGGTGTATGGAAGATTCAAAGAAAATGTGCGGGTTTTCAGTACCCGCAGGTTCGGTAGTTCTGACAATAAACATACCCACCTAAGTGAAACCACATTTCATGTGTGAAAAAACACTTGATCTAAAACGCCAATGTTGTCTTTAATGGATTTTTTGAACCGCTGACAGTAGTAAATCCATTTAGCATAATCAGCATTAGTTAGCTTATGGAACAACTGCATTCGATAACATTTCAGCATTTTCTTCACTGGAAAGTAGGCTAAACCTAGCGCAATGTTCTTTTCCCGGCTTAATCTCCAAAAGATTTATGACGAGTTTTTGGAATTGGCGTTTTAATGTCCTGTACGCCCTGAGTCGTACCCGACCTGTTTCGGGTGCGTTTTTGGTCTAACCCCGAACTTTTTTCACGAAATTGTTTAACAACATATGAATATAAGTTTCCATGGTGCTTCCTTTTCAAATTTTTCCTTGAACTTTGATCGATACACAACATGAAATTTCATCACTAAATAAATTTCATCACTAAATAATTTCATCACGAAAAACGTTCATCAAATAGTTAACCGCAATTTAACAACTAACAACATAAGTTTACACAACTTTGATCAAAAGCTAGTCCTCAACATAGACCGGCAATACGGGAACGGGAAAGCAAGAACGGCGGGAGTTTCAATATTTCTCCCTACAGAGCCTGGACAATGTCCCTTGCTGCTGTATCTTTCTATTATCGGGCGGGTTTCACGGGTTATTTGGTGGCGGTTATAATTTTTAAGTTTTATTTACGAACGGATTTGGTGATTTGCGTTCCTATCCATGTGGACCAGCGTGAAAAATTATTTACCGGGTCTGACCGTGGGAGACTAAGCTTTTGAGCCTCGTGCTCCCGGCGTGATTCCCCCTCAGTCCGTCCGCTGAAGTCCTTTCGGTACTAGCACCTTATGAGCTAGTATGAATACGCCTACTGGGGCCCTAGTTATTTAGAGGGAGCAAAACTGGCAATACTCAACTGCGGAGGCAATAAATAGTCCTGCCCAATCCAGATCCAGTCGTACCAACGTGGGCCACATTATTTTACCCATCTCATACCGATTTATGGATTTTAACAAAAATATGCATTTATTATAAAATACTGATCGATGGGGCTTCTTTTATACAAAATATATCTTTTTAACTAAAAATGAGTCAGTAGATCCTACTTATGGCAACCGGGAAAAAACTAACAATTCGAAATCCATTAATCTACTTTTTATACTTTAATCGTAAAAAACGATGTATAAACGTATTTATGCAAAAAAAAAAGAAAACTGGAACATTTATAAAACTCAACCACGCTGTACGACACCGCTACACAGTTTCAGTAGTAGAGAGATCTTTCCTGATAACCTGAATAAATAAATTTTCATATTCCTAAAGAATTTACTACTATAAACTATTCCCATCTTTACCTATTTGCCATAAAACCTCTTTTATTAGGAACTTTATCGACATAATTTACAAATATCTACATGAAACAATTTTTTTTAAAAGTCTTTAACAACTTTTTAATGTCCATGTATTTGGAACACTAAATTCGACAAAAAACATTTTCAAAAGCTTTTTTAAAATGTCTTAGGCGATAATTAATGCAATTAGACTTCTACTAAATTTTTTTTTTAAATATGCTGAACAAAAATAATAAAAAATTCTAGTAAAATAAATCTCTCCAAATTCAGCAAAATACCTTCAGAGGTATTATAACTGAAATCGGTTGTGCGTATAGGAATTGTCTCCTACATTATTTGATAATATGAGCTGACTTAAATTTATTTTTACTTTTCCGTATGGGCTGTACCAGAGCTATAGCTCTACAAGGGAAAGTATTGTAATCGGTCTGATTTGGGCATATGCGGTTTTCACCGGATCATGACGTTTTAGCATCTTAAGGACCCGAAAAACCGGATTGAAATTTTCCGCTTGTTCGAATGTACGTGTGTGTGTTACCAAAAAAAGAAGAATTTAGACACATTTGATAAAAATTAAAAAAAAAAAAACCAATATTTGCAAACCGCATCTCCCACCCCGAAAAATGCTACTGGGAGTCGTCTGCTATGTTTTGACGTCACATATGAGTGGTAGAATTAAATAGATGAATAATATTCAACATATAAAAAAGTAACTCGGTCTGGCTGCGTTTTGAACTCGATCGCCCGTTCGACTATGTACCTGGTGCGTTAAGCCTCGCCGCTACACCAGTCTGTCGACAGCACAAACAAAATCTGTCCTATGTAAGTTCGGAAATTATATTAGTTTAATTAGTGCCGACCGTCGCCGCTAGTACCGCCACACCCGCGCGAATGAAATACAGTATGCGCACGCGCTTTAGTTAGTCACTGAATAAAATAAACGAAAAAATATTATACCTAAATAAAATGTTAAATATTTTTAATTAATTTGTGTATGTAATCTGTGCATCAGAAACAACCCTTAGTTGTAGGACTTTCCCAGAACGTCAGCTTTTTGGAAAAAAATTCATTTTCATAAGGTATAAAAATATAAAAAAATTCTTTAATCCTTAGATTTAAACAGGACATTACAGTTTTCATTCTATATAACTAAGGAAAATATTTTTTTTATGATGACTGATATCTTATTAGACTTCCGGTTAATAGATGAGAATTTTAGATGTGTGATGAAAGAACTTGTAATTTTAATTGAACGACCTAACTTTACTTAAGTAAGTAAACCGAATAAATTTAATACAAAATTAAGGAAATAATAATAATATTAATAATCGCTTAATATAGGCTAAAAATTCTTTTAACAGGAATGTTTATTCCTTTTACACTATACAATTTTATTTTTGTACCTTTTTACTTGCTTGTACGAAGTATTGTGATCGCGAAAATTTCGGTTTTCAGATTTCAACAGAAATATCGATTTTGACCATCACTGAATCCATTTTGATTAGTTTCGGCGTGATGTCTGTACGTATGTATCTCGCATAACTCAAAAACGATTAGCCGTAGGATTGAAATTTTGAATTTAGGATTTTTGTGACATATAGTTGTGCACCTCCCGTTTTGTGATTCCAATCGACTGAACCAAAAGTATCCAAAAAAGCCCGAAATCAAAAAATTTGGATTTTGGACTTTTTCTTAACCGCAGTAATAAATCCTCTTTGAGAGCTTTTCAACGATATACATAAGTGGTAATTATTTTTATTGGTTCTAGAGTTATAGCCAAATAAAACTTTAATTAATGAAACATTTGTATCTTACAAGCGGAAGGCACATCGGTTCGAATTCGACTTAATTTACTTTTTTAACTTTTTTTTTTAATTTATATATATTGATTTATTAATAACTATTAACCCCTAACAATTACAATAAATAATAAATCAATAATAACAATAAAAAACAAAAAATTAAAAAAATTGGAAGTTATTAGCGAAATAAAATTTTTGTAGTTTTCATTTTAATTCAAAAATTTTTACAGCGGTTAATAATCATTAAGAAATCAATATACAATATTTAAATTAAAAAAAAAATGTTAAAAAAATATATATCTATATGAAATCGTTCGAACCAATGTGTGCACGGTTACGGATCCAACTCGTTCTCACTTATACCACGTAACTACTTGAGCCACGTAAAACATAATATATAAACTACTATAAAATGCTGATACAGACACCAAAATATTGTGATGGCCACCACAATGCAATTGAGTAAGTGTTCACTTTGTTAAAGAATCGGAGGATCGTATCTCACTTTCAAATGGAATTAGTTAGAATGAAATGCAGCAAAAAATGTGTTTATATTATTTAATAGGCGTACAAGGAAGTCATATGGAGTAAAAATCAGACTATTTTATACATTTTAAATGACGACTGAAAACAGAAACCATAAAAATTGAAAATTTATTGTAAGAAAAATATTACTATGTTAATTAACAAAACTATGCTGCATTTAATAACATTAAGGATATTCATAACTTATGTCGGAAAAAGATACTCAAAGAAAATTTTATCACAGTAAAAAAAATAATCATTAAATTCTCTTCATTTCTATTTAAATAAAAATATAGTAATCTAAAATATACGTATCTATTTATAACATGTAAATACTCGTACAGTGAAGTTCTTTCAAAAAGACAGAATTCTTACTATCAAAGGAAAGATAACGAGAAACGCCTACATTGTACTACATACCGACATTTTACAACAGCGGGACATTTTTATCGCGTTAATTTATGGTTCTATATTGTAGCTAAAACTGACTTTATAAATACAAGAGGTTATCTAAAGTAAAGACCGTTTCATTGTAAAAAACATTATTCTGAAAACTTTACAACTATTTTTTATTTCTCTTAAACTAGATACATTATACTACTTCTCTATATAATCTCCACATTAATTAAGACATTTATCGTAGCGATACACTATCTTCAATATACCCTCATCGTATTCTTCTGCCGCCAGTCCATTTAGCCACTGATTAACAGCATTTTTAAGTTCATCGTCACCCGCGAATCGCTTACCACTCAAAAATTCATTCAATTTCCCAAACAAATGGTAATCAGAAGGAGCTAAGTCCGGACTATATGGTGGGTGAAATCTGCATCCAAATGTTTTCAGTAAATCACGTGCCGGACTAGCAACATGTAGACGTGCATTATCGTGCAGCAGGACGACGCCATCGGTTAGCCTCCCAGGTCGGCGAATTTGAATAGCGCACCGTAACTTACGGAGAGTTTTGCATTTATAGTCTTCTGCATTTATAGTCGTTCAACGTGGCATGAAATCTATCAGCAGTATGCCAAACCGATCCCAAAAGACTGTAGGCCATCAGTTTGCGTCCAAATGGCTAAGGCTTAACCTTTATCGGTCTGGCGATTGAGGATGACGCCATTCACTTGACTGCCGTTTTCTCTCTGGCGTATAATACAAAATGCCGGTATCGCCGGTAAAAATCGAATTAAGGAACTTATTACGTTTTTCTGTATAACGCATCAAAAATTCCAAAGCAGATTCTATTCGGATTTTTTAGTGACGTTCCGTTAAGACGTGCGGCACCCGACGTGCAAAACCTTCATAAAGCCTAAATGGTCATGAACAATGCGACCGATAACAGCCCTTGAAACATCAGGAAAAAGAAGGGCCAGGTCGGAAATCGACGATCTTTTCTGATTTCATCGTCGACGCGTTTCAACAAGTCCTCGATGATTATCGAGGGCCTTCTCGAACGTTCTTCATCGTACACATTAATTCTGTTATTTCTAAACCTTTAACACCATTTTCGAACGTTTCTTTCATTCATTACACTATCACCGTACACGGCAACCAATTGTCTATGAATTTCAGCCGGTTTAACATTTTGAGGGTTTAAAAACATGACTCCACGTATTTCACAGTGGGTGGCAACAAAGATTTTCCTATTCATTTTATAACGTAATAACTCACATGTAATCAAAAATACTACAATGCGACCACTTTCAGACAACAATGCAGTGTGTAAATTACTAGCGTGACCATCAACGACACAGGTTCGCCAACCTTAAAGAAAGAAATTTCCCAGCGGTCTTTACTTTAGGGAGATATCCCTAAAGGATACTTACTTACTTTAGGTATATACGAGGGAGATATCCCTCGTATATATGACAACAATGTTTCGCGGAGAAAAGAAATAGAACACACCATTCCACTTCAATACAAATATGTATAATACTAACTGCTCTAAAGTAAATCAATTACACTGAATGCTCTCCAAACATTTTTTTACATAATGGTTATTAAGTATAACAGATTAACGGAATCGATTTAATAAATAATAAATACAAAGGAATAATATTAATAAATACAATATTTTTAATAAATTTTCTTAAGTCATTACGACTTAAATATACGAGTAAAACACGTAATTTTTGTTATGTTTTAATATTTTTAGAATATTTATACAAAGTGTAAGACGAAGTTCTTCCGGTACTTGTATTACTTATTCTACGCTTGAAAATAATGGAAAAATTAAAAAAAAAAACATCAGTACTAAAATGCTTCGTTTACGAGTTATGGCTACTGAAAAATTTCGTTCGGTTTCAACTACCCCGGTGAAATGAGGTCGTACTGAAATTTTCAGGACGTTAATTAGGGAGAAAAATTAGTGAAAAATCCGATAAAATAAGTCCCAGAACCGTGTCTACAGCAGTTTTTGAGAAATTTTGAGTAAAACCAATCAATTAAGTAAAAAAATTATGGTTTTTATGTTTGAAGTATAGTAACTTTGTTACATACAGTATTATCGGTATGTAACATTTACGTATATAGTAACTGTTGTGAGTGTTAACAAAACTTAACAAAAGAAGTTAACAAAAAGAGTTAAAAAAAAAAGCTGTGTAAAATTGTCGATGGGAGGATGATAATAAATTTATAAATTCTGCAATGTTTTTGATAAAATTATATTAATTTTGTAACACAGTTTAAATAATTAAATTAAAAAAATTTAGGCATTGATGAACCGTAAAACTTAGACATTTACTTTATCTCAAACACAGAATTAAATAAAAATAATTAACGCGTAAGTTCTTTAACAATAATTAAAACATCATCAACTTGATTTCTCTTTTAGATCGACATGATTGACTGATTAATAGACATGTACATTCTTCATCTTTATCTGTGTGTGTATTTGTGTATGCGTGTGCGCGTGTATAAATCATTAATTCATTAAAAATGACAATTCATTAATCGGTAATCAATTTAAACATCACTGAATTTTATAAAATAATTAATATGTCGACTGAATATAATACAATACAATTTTTTTTAAAGTTGCGTTGTACTTTTAAATTTAAGACAGACTAATACATAACTAAATAAATTAGTTAACGACATTTCAAGGTTAGGATAGAAGAAGTCCCTTTTTATATTCTTTTAGCATAATGAAAATATTTACACAATACTTTTAAAGATGTTAGTAATAGAAAGACTTCAATAAAAAAAAAAAAAAACAAATGATACGAATTATTAAAATAAAATTTGAAATTCAAGAAAAACATTAGTTATAAATTTCAAGGAGAAATTATGTTTTAATACTATTTCTTAAAAGTACTTTACAATATAATTTACTACATCTGGTTTAATCTAAAAAAAATCATAATGTACAAATGTAATGACCTTCAAAATATATGAAGGGCATTGTCTCTTAGTTATCCATATTATTCACATAAGGAAAGATATACTTGGCCGGCTACTCTTTATTCTATTTTAAACCACAAAATAAGACAGATTTACCTTTTATTATTTTTCCCTTCACTATTTACTCTGTTTTACCTTCTTAACCGTGACTTACAATCACTTTCCCCTGAAAAAAATCATTTGTTATACCTCTTATATAACAATCATTTCAATTACAAAACCAAGCCTTACTTACATAGTATGAAAGTTATAGGGTTTACATTTAACGATTGGAAGTTGTGAACGATTTGAGATAACCCTGAATGGTTTTAAAGGGAAAAGTGTTACGTTTTACGGGGTAAAAAAAATTTAATTTATATATATATATTGATTTATTTACAAAGTAACAACAGGCTTTCACCCTCCAACACTTATTAGATGAATGATAAATGAATTTTGTAGCGGATGAAAAATGCCGTGCCTGACCCATTCGAATCCGGGACATCCCGATGAAAGGCCGACACGTTATCACTCCGCCATGAAGATATTATGTATATATATATATATATATATATGATTTGTGGTTTGTCTTGATAAAATCCTACATCTTGGACTAAACGTCGAGGTTTTCTGCTTTTGGTTTTTGTTTTTTTGGTTGTTGGCCTAATGAATTGCATTAGAACATTTTCTAAAAACTTATTCAGTTTTTTTTATATTTGTCTAACCAAGGAATAGAGTTTAGTTATTATTTTATATATATATATATATGTGTGTGTGTGTGTGTTATAGTAATGATACCAAAGAAAACAGGGGCAGATAAATGTGAAGAATACAGAACAATTAGTTTAACTAGTCATGCATCAAAAATCTAAACTAGAATTCTATACAGAAGAATTGAGAGGAGAGTGGAAGAAGTGTTAGGAGAAGACCAATTTGGTTTCAGGAAAAGTATAGGGACAAGGGAAGCAATTTTAGGCCTCAGATTAATAGTAGAAGGAAGAGTAAAGAAAAACAAACCAACATACTTGGCGTTTATAGACCTAGAAAAGGCATTCGATAACGTAGACTGGAATAAAATGTTCAGCATTTGAAAAAAATTAGGGTTCTAATACAGAGATAGAAGAACAACTGCTAACATGTACAGGAACCAAACAGCAACAGTAACAATTGAAGAACATAACAAAGAAGCCGTTATAAGAAAGCGAGTCCGACAAGGGACTTCCCTGTCTCCGTTACTTTTTAATCTTTACATGGAACTAGCAGTTAATGATGTTAAAGAACAATTTAGATTCGGAGTAACAGTAAAAGGTGAAAAGATAAAGATGCTACGATTTGCTGATGATATAGTAATTCTATCCGAGAGTAAAAAGGATTTAGAAGAAACAATGAACGGCATAGATGAAGTCCAACGCAAGAACTATCGCATGAAAATAAACAAGAACAAAACAAAAGTAGTGAAATGTAGTAGAAATAACAAAGATGGACCGCTGAATGTGAAAATAGGAGAAGAAAAGATTATGGAGGTAGAAGAATTTTGTTATTTGGGAAGTAGAATTACTAAAGATGGACGAAGCAGGAGCGATATAAAATGCCGAATAGCACAAGCTAAACGAGCCTTCAGTAAGAAATATAATTTGTTTACATCAAAAATTAATTTAAATGTCAGGAAAAGATTTTTGAAAGTGTGTGTTTGGAGTGTCGCTTTATATGTAAGTGAAACTTGGACGATCGGAGTATCTGAGAAGAAAAGGTTAGAAGCTTTTGAAATGCTGTGCTATAGGAGAATGTTAAAAATCAGACGGGTAAAGTGACAGAGGTATTGCGGCAAATAGATGATGAATGAAGCATTCGGAAAAAATATAGTTAAAAGAAGAGACAGACTTATAGGCCACATACTAAAGCATCCTGGAATAGTCGCTTTAATATTGGAAGGACAGGTAGAAGGGAAAAATTGTGTAGGCAGGCCACGTTTGGAATATGTAAAACAAATTGTTAGGGATGTAGGATGTAGAGGGTATACTGAAATGAAACGACTAGCACTACATAGGGAATCTTGGAGAGCTGCATCAAACCAGTCAAATGACTGAACACAAAAAAAAAATATATATATATATATATATACTAGCCGGCCTGTCTAGCCACAACCTTATCCTCAGGGTCTCCTCGGAGTCTTCCGGAACTACAGGACCTATCCCAGGGCCGCAGAGCTCGCTTAGCTCACCATTCCGTGTTGCCAGGGGAACCGGCGGGCTGATCAACCGCATTGCTCGCTTCGGTCGCCATTCCCGTCTACCCAGAGGGCTCTGCCCCTTGGACCTCCTCAGGGTTCATTACCCTCACGGTTGAGAGAGTAATACTGATAATTAAAGTATTCAAACTTTATAGAAACCTGAAAAAGAAACTGAATTACAAAAGATAGAATAATAGTAACACTATATAAATAAAGTGTACATCCCTTCGAAAACGAAAAATTCATAACTTATTTCTTCGCCGTACTGGTAGAATTATAATAATCAAGTAAAAAGGTTAATCTTTTTTTTTTCCTTAATGAATATCTTTAATTCACAACTTCACCCTTCTTGGGGGGAGAAGAAATAATGAATATTTTTAACATCTTAACCTTCAAGGTAGCTAGACCCTGGATCTATGATTAAAGTATTCCCTGGGATCACACAAATGTATCCTGAAAATTTGAAAGCAATCGGTCGATTGGTTCTCGCGTGATGCGAGGACAAACAGACAAACTCTATATTATATATATATATTGAAAAATATCTAGCAAATACCTTGTTTGAATTTTGACAATTGAAAGATCGGTTGCGAAGATGTAACAACATTTCCGAATAACCGTTATTTACATTTTATTGGTTAAGATGATTAGAAACTCCAGTATTTAGCTAATCTCAATTCTATTTTATGTAGTAAAATAGTAAATGATTAGTAGTCGTTTTAAATATTAATAATACAATTTTTTCTACGAAATTATAATAAACAAAACGGAAATTTCATTTTTTCTGATTAATTCGTCACATTCGCTGGAAGCGTATAAAAATTCCTGATAGGGACTCGAGTCCGGGACCTTCAGAATAAAAAGCAGAGCCGCCATAATTTCACCACGGTGATTGATGGAATGTATTATAACTGTAGGCTAGTAACCTATCCTAGAATTAATTTAGGGAAATAACTTAAATAGATATTGGCCTCTCCCAATAGATGTGGACCGGAAATTTTGTATAAATAATAATAAATAGAGTCAGAATAGTTTAAACTAACCTTCAAGATGGTAATTTAACATATTAATGGAAAAACATACTAAATATTAATCAATAAGAATTTTACGTAATCCTTAAGATCTGATGTGGACAACACATGACTTCCTTTCACGCCTATTAAATTACAATTACACATTTATTTTCAAATGAAAAGTACATAAAATTTTATTTCATTAAAAACTGATATTTGTTTCATATATATACATATATATTTTGTTATTAAATTATAATTCATCGTACATTTTTTTTATAATGATAGGTTAATAATTATTAATAAATCAATGTATTTCAATTAAAAACAGAAAAGGAGATGAGTCCGATTTGAACCGATGTGCCTTCCCCTAGTAAAATCCAAATATTTCATTAATTAAAATATTATTTGGTTATAACTCTGAAACCGATGAAAATAAGAACCACTTACGATATATCGTTGAAAAGTTATAAATTAGGGCTACTGAAGTTAAGAAAACGTACAAAATCAATTTTTTTTTTATTTTGGGCTTTTTTGGACACTTTTGGTTCAGTCAATTGCAATCAAAAGGGGAGGTGCACAAATAGATGTTACAACAGTCCTAAATCCAAAATTTCAACATTCTACGGCTAATCGTTTTTGACTTACGCGAGATACATACATACGTACAGACGTCATGCCGAAACTAATCAAAATGGATTCAGGGTGATCAAATTGGATATTTCCGTTGAAATCTGGAAATTAAAATTTTTCGCGATTGCAATATTTCCTTTACTTCGTACAAGGAAATAAAAAATTAAATATCATTATAAATTGCGGCAGAGCAGTAGCTTCTCGGCATTTCATCCGGAGGTCCCGAGTTCGAACTCCGGTCTGGCATGGCATTTTTCATATGCTATAAATTTCAGTTTTATAGCGTATCTCAGATTAAATAATAGTACTAATTAGTGTATTCAAGTAAAATAAATCATTCGCTTTATGTTATTACTAATAAATGATTTGGAAAGGTACCATCGTTGGATAAACTTTTGTTAATTAACAAAAAATTGACGAATTACAGTAATTATCATGATAATAGAACAGTATCATCAAAAACAAGTGAAAAGGTAATTAAATTTTTATTAGCCAAAAGTTCACATTGTAATTATAACATAAAATACAAATAAATACATTTATATAAATAACGGAACGCTGCATGATCATCTCAGTATCCGTTAAAGGGGATTGACCTGAAGTTTATGCAAGCTGTACGGGATTTATATATAAATCATGTTTGTATATGAATGTTTTAATAACTGCGTTAACTGGATGTAGCGATCCAAGAACACAGTTAAAGATATTTTTTATATCGTAAATTATATGCAAGTGTTATTAACCAACCGAGAAATTGAATCAATAATTATAATAAAACAGTATATATATTGCGAGTATTATATATTCAAAAATATTAACCGTATAATTTCATTTAATCTACTATATATCTGGTTTTTTTAATATTATATTATATTATTATATACGATTTAATTTATATTAAACACTACATTAAAAAAACTAGTATGAGTACGAATGAACATTTATTAAGCAGTTGATCCGAGTTTAATTCCTGGTAATTCTCTCGTAGGTAAAGAATTTTTAAAAATTAAAACACGACAGCCATGCTATCTGCCTGCTTCAGTAGCAAGTAGATAAAATACTTATCTTCCTAGTATTACTTCATTAAATTTAACATTTATTAAATAATTTCTTTCTTTATTCTACAAACTCGTGAAAAAGTTATGAAAACAAATCAATTTTTTTGAATTCCTATATGAAGTTAAAGATACCAAAGAAACCAGGAGCAGGTAAATGTGAAGAACACAGAACAATTAGCTCAACTAGCTACGCATCAAAAAACTTAACTATAATTCTGTACAGAAGAATCGAGAGGAGAGTGGAAGAAGTGTTAGGAGAAGACCAGTTTAGTTTTAGGAAAAGTATAGGGACAAGGGAAGCAATTTTAGGCCTCAGATTAACAGTAAAAGGAAGATTAAAGAAAAACAAACCGACATACTTGGCGTTTACAGACCTAGAAAAGGCATTCGATAACGTAGACTGGAATAAAATGTTCAGCATTTTAAAAAAATTAGGGTTCAAATACAGAGATAGAAGAACAATTGCTAACATGTACAGGAACCAAACAGCAACAGTAAAAATTGAATAACATAAGAAAGAAGCCGTAATAAGAAAGGGAGTCCGACAAGGATGTTCCCTATCTCCGTTACTTTTTAATCTTTACATGGAACTAGCAGTTAATGATGTTGAAGAACAATTTAGATTCGGAGTAACAGTACAAGGTGAAAAGATAAAGATGCTACGATTTGCTGATGATATAGTAATTCTAGCCGAGAGTAAAAAGGATTTAGAAGAAACAATGAACGGCATAGATGAAGTCCTACTCAAGAACTATCGCATGAAAATAAACAAGAACGAAACAAAAGTAATGAAATGTAGTAGGAATAACAAAGATGGACCGCTGAATGTGAAAATAGGAGGAGGAAAGATTATGGAGGTAGAAGAATTTTGTTATTTGGGAAGTAGAATTACTAAAGATGGACGAAGCAGGAGCGATATAGAATGCCGAATAGCACAGGCGAAACGAGCCTTCAGTCAGAAATATAATTTGTTTACATCAAAAATTAATTTAAATGTCAGGAAAAAATTTTTGAAATTATACGTTTGGAGCGTTGCTTTATATGGAAGTGAAACTTGGACGATCGGAGTACCTGAGAAAAAAGATTAGAAATTTTAAAAACGCGGTGCTACACGAGAATGTTAAAAATGAGGTGGGTGGATAAAGTGACAAATGAAGAGGTGTTGCGGCAAATAGATGAAGAAAGAACCATTTGGAAAAATATAGTTAAAAGAAGAGACACACTTATAGGCCACATATTAAGGCATCCTGGAATAGTCGCTTTAATATTAGAGGGTCAGGTAGAAGGAAAAATTGTGTAGGCAGGCAACGTTTGGAATATGTAAAACAAATTGTTAGGGATGTAGGTTGTAGGGGGTATATCGAAATGAAACTACTAGCACTAGATAGGGAATCTTGGAGAGCTGTATCAAACCAGTCACATGACTGAAGACAAAAAAAAAATATTAAGTTAACGATTTATATAATGATTTACTTGAAATTTGAGTAATAATATAAGAAAGAAATTTTTAAACATTTTTAAACAAATGATATAAGAGTCTGGCTCATATCAAATCACAGAAATTTTAAGATATTTTAAAATTTCTAGTAAAAAGATATCAGAATCGTACATCACAAACTTGTACACCATAGAGAACATGAATGAGCATTGTTACAGCATAGGAAGAAGTGTAAAACAACCCTATGAATTAGAAGCTGTAAACATCATTCACAACAGTAAAACACCTTGGAGTGAAACGAGTAGAACTTAAGAGAATTATTTTAACGACTGCACAAATTTTTTAAATAAATGGAGTCAAATGGAATTAAATCTTTTTTAATTTTTTTCAACATTAATAACTACTTTTATTAGTTCATTTGTATCCCTTGGGCTTCTTTTCTTCCTAGATCCATATTGTTTTATTTTATTTTTTTTGTAATTTTGGTTGATTTAGTTAACTGTTCAGAATTCTCAGGAAAATCTTTGTCAAATGCGAAATTGATCTAGATTTCTTGTGATGTTAATATAAATATTCCGTAAAATAAATGTAAAGTTCATTTTTATAGGATTTTTTTACAATCGGTTGCATTTATAGGTACTTACGAATTAGCCCGTCGACCATAACCGTATTGATCCCGCAACTTTGAAAATACTTTAGTAATGGGATCATTAACATATTTTACATATTAAAAATATAAGCATTCTTGCTTATAAGAAATATTTTTAAAAAAGTATAAAGTTAATTAATGAAACCACTCTTAAATTAAACGCACTAAAAGGTAAAAAATAACCTTAGAACGGTATCTCAGAATGAATTTGATAAGCTTTGATGGTGATATGTAAGATTATGTGAAAGTCGTAGCTTCAAATTAAAAATTTTATGTCTGCCAATTTTTTCATATGCGTAATGAATGGCCTAAAGATTGGGGTACTGGAGCGCTCCACTCTTTAGGCCGTAAACCCAATAGACTCAAAAATAATAATACTTGTTTAAATCGTTATAACTTTAGGCACATTATAGAAAGTAGGGCGTAAATTTACGGCAAAGAAGATTTCAAGTAAATTATCAAAACGTGCGGTAACTAAAAGTATCTATTTGTAGTAATTATTAATAGGTATAATTTTCAAACATTTAACAGACTGTAAAATTGTGGCTTAACAATTTAAAATAACTACACTACTAATTAAAACTTAGAATTATTGATTATTACTTAAAAATTATACGAAATCTGAATTTTAAAGTGTATAGAATTAGAAATTACTTGATGATTACCCGAAACAAAACTATTGTTATTCAGTAAGCTTATAGATTTCAAGTAAACAAATTGCGCGTATGAGTGTTCAGGCGACCAATTCACAAGCATCTCCTTCTTTTTTTCCTGTTTATCCTCCGGGAATTATCGTTCGGGTATTACTTCAGAGGATGATACCTATGAATATAAATGAAGTGTATTCTTGTACGGTCTCGGTTCGACCATTCTTGAGATGTGTGGTTAATTGAAATCCAACCACCAAAGAACACCGGTATCCACCATCTAGTATTCAAATCCGTATAAAAGTACCTTTACTAGGACTTGAACGCTGGAACTTTCGACTTCCAAATAAGCTGATTTGGAAAGACGCGTTTACCACTAGACCATCCCGGTGGGTTAACAAGCATCTCCTGTTAATCATGATTCACATAAAAGAAACTATGCACGTTAATATTTAGCAACCACGCGCTATTATAATTTATAAAAAATATGTATATATTTTAAATTTAAATAAATTAAGACATTTTGTTTGAGTTTTTTAAGAGTTATGAAATTGACAATTGTCCACAAACAGTAAAATTTCACTAATATATTAGATTAAATTTCTACGATAATAAACAAATAATAAATTCAATTCAGTTTTCGTCATCTGATTGCGAGAAATCCTTAGCGCTATCAGTATTAAGAGATACAACGGGAGGTTCGATTTTGTTTTCTATTATATTATCCGATTCCCGATAATTTGGTTCATTAGTATCCGTTACATGTTTTATACAGATTTTCCATTCCTGCTGGCCTCTTTTACCGTTGGCTTTTAAGCATAAATTTTTAACATCAGAAATGTTAAAAACAGTATTTTGTGACTCTACGTAACTTATGATTTGTTCCGAAATTAACTCGATCGGGTTGAGTAAACAATAGCAGGGAGGTAATTGAAGTACGATTTTGCCATTGGATTTTGCTAACTAATCGATTTTATACACGATAAAATTACTTTTAATACGCAAAATTCTTTGTAATAATTGGATCCTAAATTCAAAAATAACGTAGACTGGAATAAAATGTTCAGAATTTTAAAAAAATTAGGGTTCAAATACAGAGATAGAAGAACAATTGCTAACATGTACAGGAACCAAACAGCAACAATAACAATTGAAGAACATAAGAAAGAAGCCCTAATAAGAAAGGGAGTCCGACAAGGATGTTTCCTATCTCCGTTACTTTTTAATCTTTACATGGAACTAGCAGTTAATGATATTAAAGAACAATTTAGATTCGGAGTAACAGTACAAGGTGAAAAGATAAAGATGCTACGATTTGCTGATGATATAGTAATTCTAGCCGAGAGTAAAAAGGATTTAGAAGAAACAATGAACGGCATAGATGAAGTCCTACGCAAGAACTATCGCGTGAAAATAAACAAGAACAAAACAAAAGTAATGAAATGTAGTAGAAATAACAAAGATGGACCGCTGAATGTGAAAATAGGAGGAGAAAAGATTACGGAGGTAGAAGAATTTTGTTATTTGGGAAGTAGAATTACTAAAGACGGACGAAGCAGGAGCGATATAAAATGCCGAATAGCACAAGCGAAACGAGCCTTCAGTAAGAAATATAATTTGTTTACATCAAAAATTAATTTAAATGTCAGGAAAAGATTTTTGAAAGTGTATGTTTGGAGTGTCGCTTTATATGGAAGTGAAACTTGGACGATTGGAGTATCTGAGAAGAAAAGATTAGAAGCTTTTGAAATGCGGTGCTATAGGAGAATGTTAAAAATCAGACGGGTGGATAAAGTGACAAATGAAGAGGTATTGCGGCAAATAGATGAAGAAAGAAGCGTTTGGAAAAACATAGTTAAAAGAAGAGACAGACTTATAGGCCACATACTAAGGCATCCTGGAATAGTCGCTTTAATATTGGAAGGACAGGTAGAAGGGAAAAATTGTGTAGGCAGGCCACGTTTGGAGTATGTAAAACAAATTGTTGGGGATGTAGGATGTAGGGAGTATACTGAAATGAAACGACTAGCACTAGATAGGGAATCTTGGAGAGCTGCATCAAACCAGTCAAATGACTGAAGACAAAAAAAAAAAAAAAAATTCAAAAACTGAACACGAGAACAAAAGAGTGATCGTATGAAAAGATCAAGGGTTTTAATAAAACTGAGAAGACATAACGTTACACAAACTTTTGATTACATCGATACTATATGACAAATTAATTATACGGTGACTAGTATATGAGTAACGATTATAGCTTTGTATATAGATATGGCCACGTTGTGAATCGGTACTGATACAAAGAAGGTAACTCGCAAAATCATGACGAACTCAAACACAAAAACGCAACGTTTGTTTATTCTTCACTCTATAACAGAATACAGTATATAAATTTTAATAACCAGTATTTTTCCCCTACCACCCGGAATGAGACCCTCAATTAAGCATGAACACGGTTCCGGGAGGTGCCTTTGCCTCTGTTTGCCAGACGAGGGAAACGCCAGGCCCGACTATGTCGTTCCCAGTCACCATCACCGGCAACCAGGACTCGGTCCTTTGTACTTCGCCTCTAACGGGGACAACCCCGGAGGAACGGTCCCGTCGGGACTATCTTTTAGCTCAGGGGCTCGAGAGTCCCCGCACTTCATCACCAACCGTGCAAGCACGGGCGAACAGCAGCTCTGTACGGAGCTGTCCCTCATCCCCTCGCTTCCTTATATTTCATTTGCAGTATTCCCGACACAAAACCCGTCGCAGTGTCGAAGTCCACCGAACTTCGTCACATTGTCCCAACGATGGTCCCCACCTCGAGATGCCCAGTTACGGCAGTAGAGTCGCGGCGTTCCTCGTTCCTCTACGGGCACTGGAATATCACGTGTTCCGGCGTGTCTAACTCTCGACAGTAGGGGCAGAGGAATTGCGTCAGCCAAAATCCCAGTTCACCAAACTTCCTCCCGGCCCACGGCTCAATGTGCGCGATAAAACGATGCGTCCACCTCCCTTTGCATCCCACCTGGCTTGCAAATCCCTGTAGACAGTTGCGTTGGCATCGTTCTTAGACACACCCTGATAAACTTTCGCACGAGCTGCCACCAGCTGCTGAAGTGGCGGCATCCCAGTCACCACCAGCACCGCCTCAGTCGAGAAAGAGGCGTATGCCTACGCAACCTTAAGAGCCATACGGCGCTGTACTCCCTCCAAACCAGTATTATTTATCAAAACAGCACATCAAAAGGATAACTAATTTCTTAAATAAATATTTAAAACATAAATTCTTTATTAGACATATTTAATTTTATTATTCAAAAGATAAAATTTTATAAAAAATTTCTCATTAGAGTATTTTCCACATAAATTAAAATATAATTTTTCTAACTTCTTTTTTTTGCAAATCTTTTTAACCGATTAATTTTTTTTTAAAATTATACAACCAATAGACTATTCAATTAATTTTCTTAGTTACAAAAAAAATAATTCATATTTGCCATGGAAAATAATAACTAACATTTCTAACAATATTTAAAAAAACAAATTAACATTATTTTTAATTAATAATGTACGTTTATCGTAAAATTTCACGTTTAATTATAACCGATTCACATTCAATTTATACTGGGAAAAAAGTAAAAATTTAGGAGTATAACGGTACATGTTTTCATAAGAATTCTGTGAACAGACCACAGTTGTTTCGTCATGCATGCGTGTAAACGTAAAAGTAATGATTTAGTTATTTTTTTAACAGGATTAAAATTATAATAAAACCTATTTAAAAAAGGTAGCAATAACGATCTAAAAGTGAGAAACTGGAAAACTAATTTAGCCCTGTTTACATATTTTGTTTATTATTTATCTACTCAATAATAATAATTACATTATTTTGAAAAAATATTTCGTATATCAAACATTAACTCATTTCACTTTCATGTACAGTAGGCGTTTGTTTTAAAACACAACCCAAGCAAAATATTTTTAAAAAAATTAATACAATAATTTTGGATAAAGAGGTTGGCAGCACTACTTGTTTTATAATCAGTTGATTATTTTTTTTTTTTTGTAAACAGTTATTTTTGGTTATCTGTGTTTTTTATTGAGAATAAATGATTTTGAACAAGGAAAAAATTATTTTTATTGTGAAGAATTATTTAAAAACTAAATCGATTGTTTTACGCCAATAATTTTTCCAATTGCAATTCCCGAGTAAAAAAATACCAAATAAATCTTCAATTCATCGTTAGATAAAGAAATATAGAGGAGCTGGTTCTGCTTGAAATCAGAGACATAACCGGAAACTTTCAGTACTTAATGGCAAAACATCGCAAAAGTTTAGGGTAAGCTATTTGTCGCCTGACAAATCATTACGAAAACTTGCGCGACAAAAAGGAATATCCCTGTTCATTACCTTGAAAGCTACACGGCTACTTAACTTAAAGATGTACCGAATTCATGGACCACGTGAATAGCAACCGATTGATTATGCTGCTAAGCTACACTACTGTCAACGGTTAAATTGGTTAGTTCGGGAGAGCACAAAAAAGTGTTGGATAATGTATTTTTTACAGATGAGGTTTTATTTCATTTGAGTGGTTACTTTAATAATCGGAATGATCTCTACTGGTGTTCCAACAATCTACACATCATCCGTTTTCACGAATTCTACACCTACAGAAAATTGGAGTGTGGTGCGCAATTTCCAGACGAAGAATAATCGGTCTCATATTCTTTGTAAAAATTCTTAACGCAGACCTCTACCGAGAAATTATAACGCAATTTATTGAAAATTTAGAATTAAATGAGAAAAATTCACGGTTTCAACAAAACGGGGCCAAATACCACACGGCAAGTGCAACGATGGACCTTTTCAGAAATGTCTTTGATGAAAGAATAATATCGACCGGCTTATGGCCGGCTAGGACACTTGATCTTTCTCCTATCTTTTTCTCCAGAGATATCTAAACGGTTTTGTATCAAAAATAATCCACACATCATTGAAGATTTGTAAGCCAACGTAACTCGAGTGTTCCGATAAATAGGAAGAGGTATAACGCTTTGGAAGGCCCAAGGAATATGAAAAGGAGGGTAAAAGAATTTCAGTGATGAAAATGGTAGTTTTAATATTTGTTTTAAAAAGAAATCGATCTGAATATGTTTTGCACAAATAATTGTAATATTTATAACTAATAGCACTAAATATAGAGCATCAGTTTTCTTTAAATTGGGTTGCGTTTTTAAACGAACACTGTATAACGGATTACTATTTGATAGAGATTTACTCAACTATTTTTATGACTGGCAATAAAGATTATTTTCTTTAATTAGGTTTTTAATTGTGAATACATAATACATCTTTAATATCAATAAAAAAATATTCTAAAATATTACCATAAAAATAGAAATAAGTAATCATCAGAATAAATAATAAAAAATGTTTTAAATAAACACATTCAAAAAAAAAACTATTGAAAAATAATAAAGCAGATGTACTATAAAACTTGAATATCGCGTATAATTCGTAAAATAAAAAAATTTGTTTTAGAATGGCCTATTTAATTAATCAGTGAAAATTCATAAAAAAAAATAATGTTGAATAATTTTAAAGTTTCCTCTTTTTTTAAATTAATTAATCTGCAACATAAATAGTAAAAATGATCCAGTCTTTTAATAAAGAACCCACCGGGTTGGTCTAGTGGTGAACGCGTCTTCCCAAATCAGCTGATCTGGAAGCCGAGAGTTCCAGCGGTCAAGTCCTAGTAAAGCCAGTTATTTTTACACGGATTTGAATACTAGATCGTGGATACCGGTGTTCTTTGGTGGTTGGGTTTCTATTAACCACACATCTCAGGAACGGTCGAACTGAGAATGTACAAGACTACACTTCATTTACACTCATACATATCATCCTCATTCATCCTCTGAAGTAATACCTGAACAGTAATTCCTGGAGGCTAAACTGGAAAAAGAAAGAAAAGAAATAAACTCTTTTAATAAAGAAATATACTATGATATGTATATATGTATGAGTAAATGAAGTCTAGTCTTGTAGTCTTTTTAACTTATACTTCTTTTCAATAAAAAAAAAAAAATTGGCGCTGGTGTATTAGAACATCAGGTTTTGGTTAACCACGAGTAAGAAAATAATAAATTTGATGTTAATTTAGTATAATTAGTATAGACCAGTGGTTCCTAAACTTTTCCGAGTCGCGGCGCCCTTTTCCAATTAAAATTTTTCCAAGGCGCCTTATCCTTTCTTTCTTTTTCCTGTTTAGCCTCCAGGAATTACTGTTCAGGTATTACTTCAGAGGATGAATGAGGATGATATGTATGAGTGTAATGAAGTGTAATCTTGTACAGTCTCAGTTCGACCGTTACTAAGATGAGCGGTTAATTGAAACCCAACCACCAAAGAAGTAACTGCCTTTACTAGGACTTAAACGCTGGAACTCTCGGCTTCCAGATCAGCTGATTTGGGAAGACGCGTTCACCACTAGACTATCTTGGTGGGTTACATTTAATAATCTGTAAATATTCTCCATTACAATATATATCATTTTTATGCGACAGGTGATTTTTAGAACGGTATCAAGATATTTGTAAATCTTTATTACTGAAATATATTTTAATAAATTTAATAGGTTAAATATGATAACGAGACAAAAGAGATTACGTGAGTGTTATTGAACTTCTAATCCAGATTGCATTGTTGACGAGAAGGATTTTTTGTGTATTTCATCGGTTAATTAACAGATAGATAAGCGTTCGTTTATGCGCTTAACACTTATTATTAAATTACTCATGGCTGGATTTTTACATTTTATTTAAAACCTTTTTTTTAAATTTACGTTAAATATTAATAAAAATTTCAATCAAAAATAATTATTATACGGTACTGAATATTTTACTTTTAATAAAGGAAACAATAAACTACATTTAGATATGCCTGTAGGAAATAAAATATTTAAATAATCGTATGTACAAAAAAAACCCTGAAAAAATATTGTAATTGTAAATACAAACTATCAAATTATCAATTCATTCGTACATTAACAAAAAATAAATAATAAATTACCTATTTTCTTTTTATAATTAATAATAAATTATATTTTCTATTCGTACTACAATAATACTGAATTGTAATGTATTAACGTAAAAACTTTTCGACGTATACTTTTAATGAGTTAGTAGGATAATTTTGTTACAATAAATTTGTAAATAATCACCTTATCTTTTTACAAATTTTATTAAACGGGGAAATTCATTCAAATGAATAATTAGCAAGATTTAAAGATTATTTACAAAAATAAAAAAAGTTAAAATTCCTTGAAAATATTCACGGTATTATTATTAAAGAGAAAACATTACACAAGTTTTTTCTTTTCTTTAAATTAATAAAGGAAGATTTGAAGAATTTATTTCCTGTGACCTCTGGAATTATTTATTTAATAAAAAATACTGCATTTAAGGAAAAAAAAGAATAAATATAAGTAGTTATTGAAGATTAAAATAAGAAGTAAAATTTTCGTAAATAAACATACGGGTTTAGAATAATATTTCAGACTGTACATTTTACATATAAAAGATATTATTTATACAATTTTAAAAGTAAATTATCATTTCATTTATTACTTTTAATAAATTATAAAGAAATTTATTTTTAATTAAATTACAAAAAAATACTTTTTTTTAATACTTTTATTTATAGTCGCATCAACAATTGAAGTCATTAGCGACATATCAGTGTAATGTAACTGTACCGGTAAATTTGTATCCTTGAACAAACTCAGGTCGACTACTCCTGAGACGTGTCGTTAATTGAAACTCGACCACCAAAGAACACCGATATCCACGATCTAGTATTCCGAGTTTACCACTAGACCAAACCGGTGGGTTAAGGGCGTTCTTAATCCAACACATCATGTATCGTTTTTTTTATTTATTTATTTTTTACTTTCCTGTCTAAATAGCGGAGCTATACGTAGCTCTAGAAAAGAAACTATTGTAATCAGTCCAAATTGCGCGTATACGGTTTTCACCGGATCATTACGTTTTGACACCTAAGGAACCAAAAATACCGGATGGAAATTTTCCGGATGTTAATAATATTCGTATGTACGCGCGAACGCGCGCGCGTATGTTCCTCTAAATCATCTTATATCTCCAGCAATACTGGACCGATTTTGACCTTGAGCACAACTTGGTCAGATTACTTCTTTATACGGGGCAATGATGCCATTAAATTTTCAACTTAAGGTCAAGGGCGTGAGGCTGCAAAGCAAGGGAGCAAGGTCAGTATGTAGAGATTTCGCCTAATTAAGATCATATTTCTACTAGGCACATTTGATAACGATTAAAAAAATAACAATATTTGCAAAAAAATATTTTTCGAAATCGCACCTATACCCCCGAAAATGCTGTAAACTACTGCTATGTTTTGACGTCACAGGTGAGCGGTAGAATTAAATAAATGAATAATATTTAAAATGTAAAAAATTAACTCGGTCGGGCCGGGTTTCGGGAACTCGATCGCCCGGTCAACTCGGTACCTGGCGCGTTAAGCCTCGCGTCTACACCCGCTGCCGACCGTACAAGCGAAATTTTTTCTTTGCAAGTTGTGAAATTACATTAGTTTAGTTAGTACCGACCGTGGCCGCTAGTACCGCTACAACCGCGCGTATTAAATGACGGTATGCGTGCGCGCTTTAGTTAGAATCATTGAACATTGAATCGACGAAAAGAATATTATATTTAAATAAAATGATAAGTAATTTAAATTAAGTTTTGTGTGTGTGTGTGTGTGTGTGTGTGTGTGTAAGCCGTGCATCAGAAAAAAGCCGTGTGACGGGGAAACTCCTACAACTGTATAGTCAGCTTTTTTTATTTACTGAATTTAAAGCTTCTTTTTTTTAAAGGTAACCAATTTAATTGAAAATAACAGAATATAATATATCTGCCGCCAAAACGCAGTATACGGTCGTTCAGCATCAATATACGGTGGTCGACTTTTCAAAGACTTCTTTTCTAATTCAACTTCGTGACGTCCACTAAGAACAAAACATTAATTATAGAGTATTTCATTATTTGGAATCTGATAAAACTTCTTTAACAATAGTTTAACTTTGTAATAGGAAACTTGTAGAAACGTTTTATCAAAATAAGCCAAACAAATAATCGTAAATCATTAGTCTTTTTTTTGTATATCAGATCTTTATCAAAATCAAACACTCAGATTTCCTATTCTCATTAAGGTTATTTGGTTTACAGTGATTTTACGGTCGAACAGTCAAATTAAATTACAGTGTGCCCAAAACCCGCGCTTCCACTTCTTTTTTTTGAGCCGATATAACAGATCGTATTTCATTATAGTGCCATATGTTACACTGAACATGTTTAAATTTTTAAAGAATATTTTTTGGGATCTACGATTAATAGAACGATCTTAAACAGAGTTATGTTTAAAATTTTCACTTTGTAATATTTCTTCGATTACATTCAACGAGTACTCTTTTTTTTTTTTTTTACTTTTAAGGCCGCAAAGGAGTCAGAATAATTCAAGTCTTTTTTGCCGATCTTTTGGCGTTTCAGTTCTTAGCTTTTACTTTCTCGCAGTATTTAGTCATTCTTAATGATCTTGCTTTTGCTTTACGATCCTCTTCTGAATAAACCCTTTTTGTATAATTAAAAGTACTTACTTTAAAGTCGGTATTCGGATCTTTAATAACAATTTTAAATCTTTCGGATTTATTCAGTAAATTTTCGTAATTCAAATTTAATTCTTGCGCGTCTTCTTTTATTTCTTTGATCCATAATGGCGGATTTTTTAAAGACCAAAATCGATCGATAATTCTCTTAGTAATCCTATCCTGCGGTAATCTTAACGAGTGTGCGCAGAAAGAAATTCGCTTCTTTTTTTTCATAGTATCGATTAAGGATTCCAAGTTTTCGTACAGAAATTTATTAGGCGATAATCTGTACTGATATTCGTGTATATATTTTTTTATTTATGCGGGTTCTAAGAATCCTGCGTTTAACTTTAAGCAAAGGTTCAGTCCTATTTTTCTGATTTAATCTAAATAAAGCCTAATTAATGGTTAGGCTAAACCGTTAAGTAATTACTGGTTTAACCACAGTTTTGTAACGTCTAATTTTAGTATTAATCGAGAGCGATTTTTTGTTTTAAGTATTTTTGGTTACTTGTAGCGCTTTAAATAATTTATTAAGTCTTCCGGTCCGATTTTGTTTTTCGTTACGATTACAAGTAAAGATCTCTCCAAGATGTTTAATTTTTTCTACAAGTTCTACTTTGTTTCCGTTAATATTCACAGAATTAATAACTAAAGGATCTATAGCCATCGTTTTAGTTTTATCGTAAGAAATTTCAAGTCCAATTTTATTCGCAAGTTCTTCTATACTTGTTATTTGTATTCTGGCTTCTGCGATGCTATTAGCTAATAAAGCCAAGTCGTCGGCAAATCCTAGGCGATTTAAATTTAAGTTGTCTATTTTGTATCCTATGTGAATATTTTTTGGATTAAGTTTAAACCGTTCGCGCATCAGAAATTCTAGTGCGCAATTAAATAATAAAGGCGAAAGTCCGTCGCTTTGTCTCAGTCCGCCTTTTACATTTTATTATAAATTATTTTTATATTTTATTTATATACTGATACGAAAGAGTTTTTAATCGACTTTTAAACTAATAAATGAAAATAAATTACGTGTATATCACGAATTTATTTTTGCGCTTAAATATTTCCTTAATATGTTTGTTATAATAAAAATTATAAATTCTATTCAGAAAATTCCCATCGTTCAATAAACAACCCTTTACTGGATAATTATAAAATCATTGTGGTGAATTAAACATTTTTTTTCAATACGTACAAAAACTGTCGGGCAGCGAAAAAATTAAGTAATTGTCTTTCTAAATAGAAAATTAACAGTTCGTGAATTAGCCGTATGGTTAAATTTGACTCTATTCGTTTTAACAATTATTTTTGTGTTACCGTTACTCCTCTCTTAATTCTATTACAATTTGAATATTTTATCAAAAATATTTTAAAAAATTAACTCTTTCAGGTATTTTCGATAGCGTATAGATTGCTTCGCAAAAAAAAAAAAGAAAGTAAAGAATTTCTCGTACGGTATTTTATATATAAAATATAAACTTTATAAGTGCGGGTGGTTGCGAGTTTTGATCAAATTTAAGGGATTGATTCAGGATATAAAAGCAAACAATCGTTCCAGTTGAGAAATGTATTTAATATAATTTTCCTTCGGGAAAAGATAGAACATTTGGAATTAAATTAATCGGATTTACAGGATAAATAAAGAAATTAAGTCCAAAATTTTTATTAAAAAGTAATAAAAATATTTTACGAATCGAACAAATCTTTTAATCGGAGACTTTAATAGTGGGATACACTGTACGGTAATTTACACGGTTATATATAAGTAAGGAAACAAGCTTTATACTACATATCTGCGAGTTTTGGAGGCAGAAAGAAATGGGATTTTACATAGTTAAAAAAAAACTGCATTACGAGGGGTCTTTAATGTTTGTCCGCCATCTTGAATTCCCACTATTGAATTTAACTTAATTTTTTAAAATACGAAGGTGTACGTGTCACACGTGATTTCGATTTCAAAATTTTGAAAAATCCCGTTTTTCTGTTAATGTCTACCTCATAATTAAATTATTCATTTAAATCGAAAAAGTATTTTGTTGTATATTATACTGTACTTTTCTAATATACATAAATGCACCCGTATAAAACGTGTAATCGACCTCATAGACTTAAGCGTATGCATAAATGTAGTTCCATAGATCGTGTAGTGTGACTTGTTGAAAATAATGTACACGAAAGGGAGCGTGTTTGTTACATCACACCGTAAGATGATGGCTGTTGGCTGTTTCGTACACAAAGACTCATCTACACTTGTCACGTAAAACAAAAGAATCGGTTCCTATTATAAGTATCGGAAATACAGTACTACATTGCATTCGGTACAGGCTCTGTAAAGTTTTCTATTTATAGGCCTACCTTATATTTCATGCCTCGAAGCGATTATTCATCATGATCTCTCTGTATAGACGTCTATATATAAAAATATAATCTATTTTTATTTCTCAACTCGGTTACTAGGGCTTTTCTAATCAATTTCTCTCACCTTTTTTTTTGTAATCGTTTCTTTTCTTCTTTCTTCTCTTACTGCATACCATTGCTAATTCGCCGAGTGTAGAATACTATAGTATAATACTATTGTACTTCTGTGTAGTATATCGCTTCCTCTTTTAAATAACAGATATTCTGATTGATCCTATCGTTTGATTATGTTAATACTGTATATCAGATTTTCAAATAGATTACTTAATACAACCTTTTACATATTTTATTACAGTTCAAAACAAATAAATAAATAATTTTAAAAGAAAATTTATTGACTGGATCGTTTTAATCGAAATGGAAAAAAAAAGATGATTGATATCTTTATTTTATTAGTCGGAATTTAGATAAAAATTGATTTCAATTAAAATTTATGATAAAGTTAATTAATTTAAAAAAAACTAAAATTATACCTATATATTCTTCATTTAAAAAAATAAATGTAAACCCTTAAATGTAATAATTAATCGGAAGGTAAACTACAAATAATATTACAGGAAGAAAATTTTATTTATTCATTTTTGTAATTTTCCATTTTTGTAATTAGTAGTTATGAACATAATCATTTTATTATTGTAATTATATTGTTAAATATTTTAAACGTAAAATTAATTTAGATTTAAATTGTTTTTTTTATAATCGCTCATACTAGATAAATTTTAAGAGTAATTAAATTGCATAGATCTTTCTCCCCATTACCGAACAGATTAAGTTTGTTGAATCGTAAAATTTTACAAAGATATGATTTCAAAAAAATACATTAAGATTTATTACATTTTTTTATTTTAAAATAACAAACTATACTCCAATTAGCCTAATGTTTTAAAATAGTAAGTTGTAATTTAATTATTATTATTATTAACCTGCCATTCCAGGTCCACAGCTTCGGGCTTATCTTGCAGGTGATAAATTAACAAGGGGGAGGAGTAACACCTCCTTAAAAAGCCCGAGTCATCTGGCTCTGGATGATTCCTTGTAAGGGCTTCTGGCAAGAGTTACAGATACCCGGTCAACGGCTCTGACTTCGGATGAGGGAAAGCTTCTTCTTTCCTGATAGCGGAGTAGGCGGAAGAACCAACTTCGGATTAGATATTGTAGCGAGATTTGTGACGCAGCTGGAAAGAGATGTGTTACATGATCCTGTTTGCGAGCTCTATCTGACTACCGGCATCAATGTGTCGCAGTCTTAGGAGTATCAGGATGTCAATGAAGGCTAAAGGTGACCGGACACAGCGAATGAAGTATCCCCGCTCTCATGCCATAAGCGTTCTCAGTCGTAGCGGACGTGATCACAGCCTCATACCTGGAGGCACTGCGTTCGGAGACGGCCTGGCAATCCGAACGAAAACGTACTATGGAGAATAACAATTACTTTAATAACAATGAACCCACCCTGAACCGTAAATGTAGGCACATCATTGCTACCGTGAAAATGTCAACAAACAGACAAGGGAATATATCTAACGATGTAAAACTTGATCTCGATGAATCGGAATAATCGAAGAATTCAGAGAACTATGGAAAACGAAAAGACAAACGACTTCTGAGATGTCTCTAACACCTGCCACGAAGAGAGTAGAATCTACGAGCCTGGACAAACAGACCTCTGAATAGAGGAAAAAGAAGCGAACCCTATTCGTACCCACGAGAGAAAATCCAGCCGAGGAAAAATGAAGACCTTCGAAAACGTCCAATAATAGGAAGGGATTAGAATTGGAAGCTAGTAGAGCTTAAACGCGTGAGGAAGAACATGAAAAAGGAAATCTGCAAAAATACTTAAAGGGGTTAACGTAATAAAACCTGTAGCAGAAAACACTTATAATGA
Organism: Lycorma delicatula; assembly: GCF_047948215.1. Taxonomy (NCBI): domain Eukaryota; kingdom Metazoa; phylum Arthropoda; class Insecta; order Hemiptera; family Fulgoridae; genus Lycorma; species Lycorma delicatula. Next base: position 157,611,997 of record NC_134460.1, read on the forward strand.
GAAAAGAAAACAAAATAATTCATTAGAGTTTGTTCTGGAGACCAAATACTCCAAAAAATTAAACCAGAAAAGAAAAATGTGGACGTTAGGACCATTAGACGAACCAGGACCGAAGAGGTTCTGGTTGAGATACAAGACAACTCCAACAAAAAACACGCGTTCACTCAAGCAGTGGAGCAGACAACAGACAAAAATAGGCGAGTAAGGTGTATACCAAAAATATTCATAGAGATCAGAGATCTAGAGGCGTTTACGGATAAGGAGGAGGTAAGAGCCTCTCTAAACTGAGAATCGGGAGGAAACCGGGAAGACTCGCTTTTTTTTGCTCATCAAAAAAAAAGTCGAATTAAATGAAAAATAAAAACCAACCTCTTAAACGATACCAAGATCAAGATTATGTAGATAAACGTTAGAATAAATCAAAGAGCCATATTATCGCTACGCTAAAAGTATCACTGTTTCAAACACCAGGCGACAAATTGTAAAGGACCAAATAGGATAGGACCGGCAAAAAAGCATTCAAGGAAAAGAATGCAGCCAGGAAAACCCACATGCCTGTAATGGAAGGATCTGGGATTACCCTAGGATGAATTAGGTCATGTTATAGGCAACGGGAAATGTAAAGCATTCCGCGAGAAACTGAGAGCGGCAAGAACATACATAATTATATTTAAATAGTATTTTTTTTATATTTATAATATGTCTTGATCTATATAATGTATTTTTATGTTCTGATCAGAATTAATATTTATTTATTTAAAAATTTAGTTTTCTTTTTTTAAATTTAAAATTATATTGTTTTAAATCTTTTGTACGTAGACCTGATGATAAGTACAAATTTTGCAACTCATTATATTTCCCATAACATATTTTTATCGAGTGACATGGCACTTTAAGATGTAGTAAACATAATAAATAAAAACACAGATTGGAAACTATCAACATGAATAAAAGATACAGTAACCTACTTCCAGCTCATCTAAGCAAAAAAAAAAAAAAAAAAAAAAAAACGTAAATTTTTTTTATATTCACTGAATTACCATATTCTACCGATGAATTAGGTGTATACAAATTGACGTTTTACAATTAAAACATTATGAAAGGGAAAAAACTCTCAGAAACTTTAAATATCGAAATTATAAACGATGAAAACAGTTTATCAAAACCTATCGAAAATTTCAAATTAAATTAGAAAGTTGTATTCTACGGACAAATAATAAAAATGAATTTCGAAAAATTAACAAAAAGGATTTTTAAACAAATAAATCTGAAACCAATGGAATTAATATTAAAAATAAACCAGATATACAAAAAAAAAGTTGAAATAACGTTAAAAATTATTAGAGTTTCAAGGGTTTAAAAAGAAAAGAAAACAGTTCAAAATAATAATCAATATTCGGAAGAAAGAAAGCAGAAAATCAACAGAATAAAAGGATATTTCGGAAACAGAAAAAATTTGTTGATCGTCATCCATAGAAATATTAAAAATAATTAAAATAAAACTAATATAATTATTTTCTTACAAACTGGTATTTAAAAAAATAAGTATTACAAATGAAGTGGATGTATAAAATTTACCAAAAATCGCAGGAAAAACAGGAATCAAATATGTGTAACATTTTCTTTACTCCTAACTGGCTCCAAAATTCATGGCTTTGGTTTAGAAAAATTACCTTTATTACCACGTACCTTCATTACCTTATCCAACCATTTAAATATATACACACACACACACACACACACACACACACACACACACATATATATATATATATATAAAATGTATTATTTGATTATACATACAGAGTGTATCACAAAGTTCTTCCGGGACTTAATAATGAATAGTGAAAATAATGGAAAAAGTTCATATAAACATATGTCCTAAAATGCTTCATTTGCGAGTTACGGATAATTAAAAGTTTAGTTTGGATATAAATTACCTCGATGAAATGAGATCGTACTGAAATTTTTAGGATGTTAATTAAGGTCAGAATTAGAGATATCTTATGGTTTAGGACTTAAAAAAATTGAATAAAATAGATCCTACAACCGTATTAGCAGTAGTCTTTAAGAAATATGAGATGAAAATCCATAAATTGATTCCTGATTTTTATGTTTGCCGTAAAATAACATTGTTAAATAGGTGATAAACGTATAAAAGTTTTAAACGAAGCTTGTAGAGAATTTAATCCTTATCAAAATAGTGAAAGAAAGATAGGTTGAATAAAACAAAGAAAATTTAGAATTTTATTTAGAAACAGTATACTAGACCAAAGTGTATTAAATGTACCGGTTTATAATAAATGTTCAAAAATTAGCCCGCCATTAAACTAATTAATTAAAAGCAACAAATTGTAATTTTTTTCACCTACATATTTTTCCTGCGGGGAACTTTCTTAAGATGATTGCCATCTGGTGGAGTGAAAAACATTTCGCTACATCGGTTTACAGAATTTCGGACACAAAATCATATTTTTCCATTTTTTAGGAGTCTCTTTCAAATGTATTTAATTACTTTAATCACTTATTCTTATTTATTATTTGTAATTGACCAATTATAAAATAATTTAAATTTTTAATGCTCTTAAAAAATGAAAAAAAAAAATATTTTGACTCATTAAAACAGCATTTTCAATTCATTTTATCATTAATATATAGAAGATTCTTGGTTTCTAGTCTAGTGAGTAAAACTGTGTAAAAATCGATTAAATCTATTTTAAATTATCATAAACCACCACTCAAATAATTATTTAGCATAACCGTGATAATAATTAAATACATACTCTTCAATTATATCATACGTTAGTAAGAATTTCATCAATACCAATTTTTCAGGGCTTATGAGATTAATTCACGGGGAAACAAACTGTCGAACATTGCATTTACACTATCATTTAAAAGCAGTATAACTAAAAAAAACAAATAAAAGTTTTAAATTACAAATATTACATATTTTATTATAAAAAAAATATCATAAATTTTATATATAAAAAAGTCGGGTGGGGCTGTGTCGGGGCGCACGGCCGTTGGTTTAATGTGAAACATTACAAACCTTGAATGAAGTTCCTCCGAGGTACAGACCAAACAACTTATCTCTAGAGTTAAATGGTAGAACCATTTGAACAAAACTGAAAGTCTTCGATATAAATGTTAGTTTCTTTATTTGCCCAGCTCTACAGATAAACTGGTTGGTCTGTATGTCAGCGAGTCACTAAAAACGAGACATTCACTGCGTACTCAATTTAATTTCAACATGAAACAGACACAAAATAGTACATGATATTTATTTCGACTAATATTCGACGACAATTCTGTTCAACATCGGTTTGTTAAATGAGAAGAGATAAAAGGCGTAGTAAGCAGCGGTAGAGGTGCTCGCGCCGTCGGCGTTGTTTACTGAGCGTGCCGTGCCGGGTTAACAACGCTTCTCGCGCGCTCGGCACCGGAGATTGAGGTACCTGAGCGTGACCCATAACCTCCCGTTTCCAACGATAAGCGTAATTTATATTTCCGGCTGGTTTTTGCGCAGGCTGAGGCTGATATATTGATTTTTTTTACTTTTTTACCCTAAATATTGTCCAAAATACACTTAGTATTACTTAAATCGATCTATCTCGACAAACTCAGGAATCACCACTATCACGTCTAAGTCGTGAGATACTCTGAATGGAAATGAGCGAGAGCGCCAGTTTTCGCAAATCTTCGCTGTGAAATCTTCGCACGTTAATTAAGATGCGTAATTACTGATTTCTTATCGTTTTTTACGTGAAAAATCGAATAAAAACAGGTCCCAGAACGGTATCCATAGCAGGTTTTGAGAAATCTGGGGTGAAATCCAATAAATTATAGTAAAAAAACTTGATTTTTACATTTGACTACTATAACTTTGTTAAATGGGTAATAAACTCATAAAATTTTTAAACAAAACTAGTAGAGAATTTAATTCCGAATACAATACACTAATACAGTATTGCACATTGTTGATCAGCTATTGTTATTTTACTACCCTCTTTGAAATAATAATTATTCAAATATTTCATTTCTGTAATTAATAAAAAATTTAATATCTAAGTAATTTTTATTTATATATTTTTTTTTACATTTCTGTGATTTCCAGCTTTCTTTTCAATTTCTTAACAGTAAATTTTTATTGTTATCAACAAAAAAGAATTTCGTTCTTATTTACATTAAATCAGTTATTTTTTGACAAATGTAATAACGTACTGTTTCTAAATAAAATTTTAATTTTTCTAACTTTTCTTTGTCTTATTCAACTTATCTTACACCATTTTGTTCAGGATTAAGTTCTCTACAAATTTTCTTTAAAATTTTTATGTGTTTATTATTCATTTAACAAAGTTATTTTACCTCAAACATAAAAAACAAGGTTTTTAACCCCAATTTATTGGTATTCACCTCACATTTCTAAAAAGCTACAACAAATACGGTTGTGGGACCTATTTTATTCTATTTTACAGCTCAAAAACCGTAATAAATCACTAATTAATGTCCTAAAAATTGTAATACGACCTCATTTCACCGGGGTAACTGAAATCCGAGCATTTTAGAACATATGTTTATATGAACTTTTTCAATTATTTTCTCGCGGAAAATAAATTACTACGAAAGTCTAGGGAGAACTTCGAGGTGAACTCTGTATTTATACTACAAACAACTCAAAAAAATGAATCGATTTGCCATAAAATCAAATTTTCCATACAACTATTAAATTCGTAAAAATAACTTTCAATAAAAAATTAAACCCAGTTAAAAAAACATTAAAAAGTTCTTTATATTCTTTAAAAATCAATTTTTTAAATAGATCAGTTTCTTACAATCTCTTATTTTTAATTTTTTTTTTTAATTATTTAAAAGTTTATTTAAAGATTACACATATTAATAATTACCAAAAGTTTGTATAAAGAATTTCAGTTTTAAAATCCAGATGGTTTCATTTGAAAATTACCTGAAACAAAATAAAAAAATTATTTAGTGTCAATATAATTCAGAAATAATTAAAACAATATTTGAAAAATGTAATTAGTTTCTATATGCAATTAAAACGTGAAGTAACCCACCGGTGTGGTCTACTGGCAAAGTCGTCATCATAAATCACCTGATTTCAAATCGAGAATTTTCAGGTTCGAAACCTAATAAAAGTAGTTATAAAGGTAGTTGCTTTTATACGGATTTGAATACTAGATTGTGGATACCTATGTTCTTTAGTGGATTGGGTTTCAATTAACCACACGTCTCAGGAATGGTCGGCCCGAGTTTATTCAACACTACACATCTACCGGTATAGTTACATTACACTAATAAGACGCTAATGACTTTAATTGTTGATGTGACTATAAATAAACGTATTAAAAACAAAAAAAAAAACCATGAAGTCATTTAAAATAATTTGCTCAGTTAATCAAAATTATCCATTTTTACTTCCTTGTACTTCGTACAGGGAAAAATTATAATTGCGAAAAATGTTGGTTTTCAGATTTCAATGGAAATATCCATTATGACTAGTTTCGGCGTGACGTCTGTACGTATGTATCTCACTCATATAACTTAAAAACGATTAGCCGTAGAATGTTGAAATTTTGGATTTAAGATTGCTGTAACATCTAGTTATGCACCTCCTGTTTTGATTGCAATCGACTGGACCAAAAGTGTCCGAAAAAGCCCAAAATAAAAAAAAATTTGGATTTTCAACTTTTTTTTTTAACTGCAGTAAAAAGCCCTTATTTTTAGCTTTTAAACGATATTTCATAAGTGGTACTTATTTTCATCGGTTTCAGAGTTATAGCCAAATAAGATTTTAACTAACGAAATATTTGGATCTTTCAAGGAGAAGGCACATCGGTTCGAATCAGAATTCTCTACTTTTTTTGTTTACTTTTAAGGCCGCAAAGGACCACTTTATTCAGAATAATTCAAGTCTTCTTTGCCGATCTTTTGGCCTTTAAGTTCTTAGCTTTTACTTTCTCCCAATATTTAGTCATTCTTAATAATCTTGCTTTACGATCCTCTTCTGAATAAACCCTTTTTGTATAATTCTTACTTTAAACTCGGTATTCGGATCTTTAATAACAAATTTTAATTTTTCGGATTTATTAAGTAAGTAAATCTTCGTTAAGTCAAATTTAATTCTTGCACGTCTTCTTTAATTTCTTTGATACATAGTGGCGGATTTTTTAAAGGCCATAATCGATCGATAATTCTGTTAGTAATCCTATCCTGCGGTAATCTTAATTTGTGCACACTTAACAAGTGTGCACAAATGGAATGCAAAGTTGGCGGGAGTTTATTTCTCCCTACGTATCGCAGAACCTGGACAGAGTCCCTTGCTGCTGGATGATTCTAATCGGGCGCGTTTATTTTTTAAAAAAGTTTATTTACAATGACGGGTCTAATTTCTCAAGTTTTGTTTTATTTAATGTTTAGTATTTTAAGGACGGATTTAATTGCATTCCAATCCGTTGTTAAACCAGCGTTATCGAACCCATTTTATGGGCCGAACGCGGAAGGCTAGGCTTATAAAGCCTGTCCTCCCGACGTAATTCCCCTTCAGACCGTCCACTGAAGTCCTTTCGGTGCTAACGCTTCATGGGCTAGCAGGAAAACGGCACAACGGGGCACTAACTATATGGAGGGAGCAATGCGCCCCTTTTTCCGGAGGAGTCGCAATTGCTGATTTATGTTAATTTACATGTAAGTTTTAAAGTAAGGGTTGTGTAGAAGCTCTTCATCCACTTCTGTTATGGCTGCCTTTCAGGACGCATCTCTGCTGGGCGTGCACAGAAAGAAATTCGCTTCTTTTTCATAGTATCAATTAAGGATTCCAAGTTTTCGTACAGAAATTTATTAGGCGATAATCTGTACTGATTTTCGTGTTTATATTTTTTGTTTATGCAGGTTCTAAGAATCCTGCGTTCAACTTTAAGCAAAGGTTCAGTCCTATTTTTCTGGAAAGGACTTAAAGTCTGATTCGAACCGATGTTCGAATCAGACTTCAATTCCTTTTATTAACTTTTTTTTTTAAATATACTGATTTCATTCAATATATCGTCATCAATGACTTGCTAACCTCTGATTGTAAACATTTTTAAAATAAAAAAAAATATGTGTAATTTAATAGGCGTAATAGGAAGTCCACGTCAGATTTTTTTAAATATCTGATATCTCATCTTAGTTTAATTTTTGAATACAACATATATTTCTGTGTAATTATGTCTTAGCAGAATACCTTATAAAAGAAAGACTTTATATAATTTTGTATTATAATACTGATTTTCTATATCATTTATTAAAAATCTCTTTATTTTTCCTTCGACTAACAATTTTCTATTTTTTAACCTGTTAACTATTAACTTGTGCCTTTCTGAAATTCAAAGCGGCAAACTTCTAATATAATTAAAAATGTACAATCGTTAAACATTTTTTTAGTGTGTTTTCTAATCATTTGCTTTTTTGTTTTGTTTTATCCACTATGGACTACGCCTTTTGAAAAGTATTTCACTTTTTCAGTTTCTTCTCTTCACATCTCCTCATTTCCCGGTGTTTTTCTTTCTTTCTTTCTCTCTTTCTTCTATTCGGGAATATATCTTCTATTTCCAAGAAAACTGTGATAATTTGCAATTTATTTTGTGATGAACGTTCTTTAATGTCTTCTTGCGATATTTTCAGTTCTTTCATTCTTTTTCAGTTTGTCTGGTGTTTAGATTTTTAAAATGAGTAAATAACCTGTTTACCGTTCTGTTACGGTATAATCTTTGTTGGTGACCGTAGAAGGCGATTCTTCTTTTTTGATTACATCCAATATTTTCTCTTTGTTCATGTACAGTTCATTATTGTATTCTTTTCAGTTTTTGACGGGCCTTAGGATTTTCCCGAGTATTCTTCGTTCTTTTGATTGTAGTTCATCGATTAGAAGTTTCTTGTTAAATATCAAACATTACCTGATTTTAAGGTTTCACAACGAACGATTGAAGAGCCTTAGTTTAGCGTTCATCGATATTAATCTCTTTCTGTAAGTGTTCTTAGTTAATCGATAGGCCAGTTCCTTTTTACCGATTCTTGACCTGATGGCTTCCTTTTCAGAGACTTTGACGTCAATTATCTTCTCTAGGAATTTTAATTTTTTTTTTTTCATTTTCCCGTTACATTTCCGTTTTTTTTTGGAGTCCGATTTGATATTCGTCCTGAATTTTGTTTTTTCAGTTTGCTGTTTACTTCATCGCTGTCTATTGAAGCTGATATAAGACAGAACATTGACGAACGGTAGACAGTCAATTATTAAGTCGTTTTTCTTCTATTCCAATTTTTGTAGTTGGTTTTGTATTTTTTTTTTTTTATTTCTATTTTCTAATTAATGTTTCCAGTAAACAGTTTAAAAGGAGAGGTGAGAGAGACCACGAGCTCGTCTTCTTCAGTTTTTACCTCGAACGTTTTTTATATTTCCCTCAGAATATTATGTTAGAGCGAATATTTGTTAATTTTTGTGTGATAAGTTGTCTTGTTTTATTATGTAAGCGAATTCTACCAGGATTTAAACACGGTATTTCTATCGAATGAATCGTACGCATTCTTTAAAATGAACAGAGGCGAGTACGTAGATCTTGGCTCTCAGCGCGAAGTATGGATTAAAAATTTTAAATCTTTTATTTTTATTTAAAATCAGGTAAGCCTATAAAAGATGGTGCCTGTATGAAACCCCAGCCGTTCACAAGAAACCCAAAAGGGGGATAAAAAGTATCTTGATAACAATAAGAAAATTAACTTAAAACCACAAAACACTTAAAAAAATTGCTATAGAGAGTAAGCTAAAAATCTTTGAAATAGAGGAATATATATTATTCCTCAGTTATAAATTTATACATTTATATAAAATCAAGGGTTAACTATATTTAAATGATTTTTTGGCATTAAACGCACATTAAAGGAAGTTTTCCGACAAATTTTCTTTAACCATCCAGTGATAATTCTTTGAATATAAGAATCAAATTAGGATACTTATTATGCTTATAGATAATAATAAACAATAAACAATGATATAACAAACAAAATATTTTTTTCAATTTTTTTTTCTTTTTAAGATTATAACTAGTAATGTTTAATTTCACAAGACTTCTCGTAGTTTTCACTCGAAAAATCATCCAGAAAAAACTTTCTTTAAAATCACCACAAGAACTTTCTCTTCAAAACAAAGCTTGAGCCTTAAAATTAGAATATATGGTACGGATTGAACTGAAGTCTTTCGTTATATATGATCGACGGTAAAATTGATTTCATTTTTATAATCTCACTAATAACGTTTGGTTCAATATCATAATCCAGGAATTTAAAGGATTTCTCACTTTTCAATATTAATATATGTAAACTCCTAAACGGGCTCCCAGATTATCTTTTAATGTCACACCTTCGTAAGTTATATCAAATTAATAATTGAATTGAAGAAATTTCAAGAAATAATTTAGTAATTTATATTTTTAATTAGTATTAATATTTAAATTTTAAATAAATGACCGATAGTTATAATTTTTTACTCTTAATATAAAATATTTTAATTAAAATTACCATTATTTTATCGTGTACAGTAAATTAGCTAATTAAGTAACTGTATTTCTTAATTCTATTTACATGTTGAAAGAACGTTAAAGGATGCAGAAATCAACAACGACCTTCAATTCGTACTATTACTGTAAATTCAAGGTTATCAACAAATGAACAAACGGTATGTATAATTTTGTTATTTTTGCCATTCCTTTTTCTAGAGGTTTTATACTGATAATTATCATTAACGCAATACCTTCTATTTTTTTTCTTTTTTACAAATACAATTAACATTTGAGTGATGTTTTTTGTTTTTTTGTTTTTTTTTAATTTCTATTCATACGGTATTTTTATCAATATCACGCAAATAACATACGAATTTAATTCAAAATATCAATTAAGAAAATAAATATACTTACTGAATTCTATATTGAGTTCCTAAAGTGGAAAGTGTAATTTTGATACTTAGAAGTGCAGCAAGCAAGCATAGCAAATAAGTACCGGTTATATTAAAGTTTCATATTTAGATTAATAGGGGATGATAATTAAGTGAACGGATAAACATTGTTTTATATCATTAAATTCAGGAAGTATATAAAAGACGATTTGAATTTTAGGTCTAAATCTCAAAGCGAAAAAATATGAATTATTTCAAAATAAACGTATATATATATATATATTCATATACGTCTATAGACTACGAATTATGACCTATAAAAAGATTAATTTAACGAAATTGAACACAGAAGAGGTTTTCGCAAAAGTAAAGACCGTTTCATTGTAAAAAATATTATTATGAAAACTTTATATATATTTTTTTTTTATTTCTCTTAAACTGCATACCTTATATTACTTATCTATATAATCACCACATTAATTAAGATATTTAATGTAGCGATATACACTAGCTTCAATATATCCTCATCGTATTTTTCTGTCGCCAGTCCATTTAGCCACTGATTAACAGCACTTTTAAGTACATCGTCACCCGCGAATCGCTAGCTGTTCAAAACTTCTTTCAATTTCCCAAATAAATGGTAATCAGAAGGTGTTAAGTCCGAACTATACGGCGGGCGATCGTAAATTTCCCATCTAAATGTTCTCAGTAAATCACGTGTCGAACCCGCAAAATATGGACGTGCATTATCGTGCAGCAGTACGATGCCGTCGGTCAGCCGCTCACGTCGCCGATTTTGAATGGCGCAGCGTAGAGTTTCGAAGTAGGCTTTTGCATTTATATTCGTTCCATATGGCATGAAATTAATCAGCAGTATGCCAAACCGGTCCCAATTGACGGGGTGCGCCTACCCATTTCAGCAAATATATGACAAGTGAACGGTTTGGACACGTAAGCCGTTGGTGTATGGTATCGGGCTTAGTCCGCTCACGCTGCTAGATAAGCTCTAGGAGCTACTTAGGATACTGGTCGCTAAACTGTTCGAGGCTCAGTAGCCGTTTGTGGTACAAACATTTGGTCGTATGCTTTAGGGCGACCGAATGGGGTGGTGGCTGGAGAAATGCCAAGCAAACCAAACCGATCCCAAAAAAACTGTGGCCATCAGTTAGCGTCCGAATGGTTGTGGCTTGACCTTTGCCGGTATGGTTGGTGATTGAGAATGACGCCATTCACTTGACTGCCGTTTTCTTTCTGGCGTATAATACGAAATCCATTTTTCATCGCCGGTAACAATCGAATTAAGGAACTGATCGCGTTTTTCTGTGTAGCGCATCAAAAATTCCAAATCAGATGGCATTCGGATTTTATTGTGACGTTCCGTTAAGACATGCGGCACCCGACGTGCACAAACCTTTCTGAAGCCTAAATATTCATGAACAGTGCGACCAACAACAGCTCTTGAAATATCAGGTAAAAGAAGGGCCAAGTCGGAAACCGTTGAGCGACGATCTTTTCTGATTTAATCATCGACGCGATCCAACATGTCCTCGGTGATTATCGAGGGCTTCCCCGAACGTTCGTCATCACACACATTAATTCTGTTATTTCTAAACCTTTAACACCATTTTCGGACGTTTCTTTTATTGATTACATTATCACCATACACAGCAACCAACTGCCTATGAATTTCAGCCGAATTAACGTTTTGACAGTTTAAAAAACATATGACTCCACGTATTTCACAGTCGGCGGCAACATCGATTTTCCTATTCATTTTATAATGTACGAGTTATAACTTTAATAACTCACACGTAATCAACGATATTACGACGCGACAACTTATAGACAATAATGCAGTGTGCACATTACTAGCGTGGTCATAAACTTCACAGGTTTGCCAAACTTCAGGAGAAAATTACCCAGCAGACTGTACTTTAGAGATATCCCTCGTGTATATATATCAATATTGTAAAAGAAAAGACGATTAAAGATTGTGAAATTAATTATCGTTATTACATGGAACGGAGCGGGTGGATGGTTTCTTATTTTACTACAACATATTTTTTATTTTTACTAATTAAAGATTGCAGTAACACAAAACTGTTTGAATTGCCATATACAAACAGAGCAGATTATTGTATTATTAGAAATAAAAACACCGGAAAATACTTATCTTAATAAATTTTCTGGTACGTTCTAAAGTTTGTTGAATACTCTGAGACCCGGTAAAAAAGTAATCTCATGGTTTTTTCCCCGCTACCTTTTTTAAATAATACTTCAACGGCATAGAGAAGGATTAATATCTAGATTTTATGTTTCTTCTTAGATTAGTTAAATCTGCTTTTAAAGCTCAATCTATTAAAAAAACAAACTCAAGGGATATCCTACGTATTTATTTTGTACATTATAAAATAATAATAATAGCGCTAATAATTTATTTTTTTATTATTTATTTACTACAGAAAAATCACGCTGTTACGAAGATGATAGATAAATTTTTTAGCACAGGAAAATGCCAAGTCTGACCACAATTCGAAGCTAGAGAAACTTCCGTATGAAATGCAGATACTTCCTCTTCACCAAGAAATTCGATGACATAATAACACAAAATCGAGAGTTTTATGAATACTAACTAATATATTAATCTTGAATTTTGAGTATAAATATATAAACGCCGTTTTAACTTTGTTATCCAAAATATTCTTTGACCCAGAGTAATAACAACAGAAAATCTAGTATTTTTATTACATTTTTTAATATAGTTATAAATAATCTCAAATAACAATTACTAAATGTACTACATTTTTCACTAAATATCTCCATTGTCAAATCCTAAAAAGAACCTCGAAAGATAAAAAATTCGTTCTTTTGAAAAAAAAGTTAAATAAAAAATATATTTATAGAAATCTAATTTTAATATTCAACCGGTTGTAGTCGATCAATTCACGAGTATAATTCAAACCTTGTACTATACGATTCAGGTAACTGTAATTCCTACGAAAAGAAATATTTTTATAGCGGCATTTTATTCACTGTCATTTCTCCGAAAATAAAACTCCCAACAATAAAGAATCTGAAATTTAAAAATTCCAAAATTCATATATCCGAATATATTTAATCCGAAAGTGCTACTTCCAAAATGTATTATATTGGAATTTTATTACGATAACCAAAAATCATAATGATACATTGTTCGCTATCGATACAGTGAACGTAAAAAATCGAGTTCATCAACATCATTTTTTATATTCTTGATAACTTTCTCTGATCCGTAGCAAAGATTGGAACGGATACAGAAAGCCGTCATAATAGTCCGACCAAATTACACTTAGAGAAAAAAAATTATTACCTGCACTTTTATAATTAGAAATGGTAAAGGGGCTTATAATATACATAAAAAAAATACAAATATTTTCCAATACAAAAGTTGTAGATGATTGAAAAATCTACAACTTTTATAGAGGTCACTTTTTAACATAACTTCGAAATTTCCGTGAAAAATCTTTTTTTCGTTTTTTATTTCTCATTTCCGCAAAAATAATTTAATTTTGACTAAACTTGGTAAAAGTATACTTCTCTGTGTCTTATATAGCCACAAATTTTTTTGACGTCAACTTTCGCCGGAAATCGCAATAATACCATTTTTAACCTCCGTTTCAACCCCTCAAATCAATCCTCCACCACCCCCACTCACGCATGTTTTTTAACGATTATTATAAACCCCTTTACCATTTCCACTTATAAAAGTCCAAGTAACAATTTTTTCCCCCTCTAAATGAGTTATTTCGATCGGGATATTAGTTGGCTTACTGTACATTAGCCAATCAGGTACGCAGTAACTGTCCTGCCGGTTCTTCCGGGCGCTGCACTGCTTTTCTTTTCAAGATCGCCTTAACCCGTTCTACAGCGCATACATAATTTGGCGGATGCGAATGATCTGATGGAACGGGACTTTTTGAAACATGAAGCTCCTGGCCAGGCTCGAGAACGGTCATCATCATTCTTGCGGCGCATTTCTTATAAAGACGTAGCCAATGGAATTTCCAGTAAATTTAACTTTGTACACAAGCCCTGAGGCAAAAGTTTAATACTGACAATTTTAGCAGGCTTAGTTATTAAATTTATATTATATTCAAACTATTAATCAAACAAGAAGAAACTATGCGATCAATTTTGGTTACAATTAAATTTTGAATGAAACTAATAAGTATTGAAAAAAACTAAATACGATGTACGCGAAGACTACAAAATTTAATTTCGAATAAACTTTGTCATCGTGGAAATGTTACTGCTGAATATAGTATTTTTTCATTTTTCCGTTTTAAATATTCGGAGAATCGGCTTCGAACAAACTGAATTCGGAGAGTAGTCTTTCGGATAAATGATTCCCAGAGTATCGGTATTTCGGAGATTTGGACGTTCGGATATTTCTATTCGGAGAAACGTCCGTATACTTCAGCGTTTATAATTGTAGTTAACACAAAATCTTTCATCAATAATGTGATACTCAATACGGGTAAAAATACTCCGATCTCCCTAGAGAATTATAGACCGGTCGGACGTCTTCTGCCTAGAGAGAACATAGAGATTTCTCTGGGTGCGGGTTGTTTCTCTAGTTTTGTAATTATTCTACTGTAGCAGATCGCTGTTTCTCAACACTCACTCTTTCATCCTGTTCTTGATCGCTTTATATCTGTCTTGTCGCTTTATAATAAGGCTGTAGGTCTCACCCTGCTCGGGCACGATAAGTCTAACGAGTAAAGTTCCGATCGAATGAAGACGGGCTTATCAATCACTCGTAAGTGCAATCTTTCCAAATTTCATTCTCCATCGCCATCGCCTTCTTATCTTAATAAAATTGTACTATTTTATTCGCCTAAGTTACTCGTCTACCGATTCACTTTCCTTCATCCTAAATTCGTTTAATGTACACGCTTGGAAAAGTCATCGGGAAAGAACCGACTATCTTTTATCTTAATCAATTTTCTAAAATTTGGAGGAACGACAATATGTTCTTAAAGTTTCGGAAAATATTGAAATCGTATTAGATCAAATACGGAGAATGTATAAATGTGTAATTAAAAAGGAAAATGTATACGCTCTAGAAAAGGAAGCGCTAAAAGAACGAATGCAGAAAAAGGCGTTAGCGTTCAACTTAACACGAAATTTACATAACAAAAATTCGCTTTCGCATAATGTTGAACTCCGACATAACAAAACAGTTATTCTTTCTGAGGCTGAACGTTTACAAAATCTTTCGGCTAAAGACTTTTTTAAAATATAAAAAAGAATTTTAAGAAACGTACATTTACCCGATTACCAAGAAGGAAATTATAAACTAAAAAAGTGAAACAGGACTTTATAAAAATACAAAAAGAACACCACCTGGAAAAGAAGATTACAATTTTACGAGCATTATTACAGAACTAGGCGAAAAAAGCTTAAAAAAACAAATGTTTAAGTTTTATAAAAGTAAAACTATTAAAAATTAGCCGGGTTAAAGAAGTAGAAAACGACATTAAACTTAAAAAACTCCAAAAAACCTGTTTAAATACAACTCGATTTAGAAAATTAAACAAAGAATTTAAGTCTCCAGAGAAGAAGGATAAGAGGAGTATAAGAAGAAAGCGGTTGAGAAAGATAAGGAACAAGAAGTGAAAAAATAAAAAAATATATTGGGAAATCAAAAGAAATTCCAAACTATTACGCAAACGAGATCCTTAGTGGTCCCGACGAACAACAAAAAGAAAGATAGGACTACATCGAAAACTAAATATAGCAAATAAATTAGTAAATTTAAAGAATATTTTTGTTTTTTATTCAACAAAATTCATTGATTTTTGCCAGAAAAAAGTGACGTCAAAGTCAATACGTTTAATTCAACCTTATGCATTATAGTTGATTGATTATAATGAACATTAATTATATATATATATTTATTTAACTCTTATTAGCATCTGTATAGCATAACACTAAACACACATTTGTAAAAAAAAAGAAAAAAGTGAGATTAAAATCTCATATATATATATATATATATATATATATATATAAAAGGATAATAAAACAATATATAATTTTCCTTGTTTATATAGTATCATTAAAAAAAAATTCTTTATTTTAAATAACCAGATTTATAATAGTATATTCACAATTTATAGAGATTTTATTATTTGCGAGAGTGAGTATCAGTACCACCAAGTGAAATGAAGGTCATCGTGTACAATTTTGCATGCAAATATAAATCAGCATTACTGCACAAGCACCGTATATATATGTATATAGAGTGTAGGTTGTCCTTCGGGAACCAGTTCTTTTACTCGCAAACATAGATTGCTAGGGTCCAGCTTGTTCTATATAAAAAAAAGAAAAGGTGAAGGTATAAGACAGAATTTTATATATATATATATATATATATATATATGAGAGCAATAAAATCGTCTATCATTCTCTATCACTCGTAGTTTATCTATTGACCCACCAATGACGTATGTAAGTATGTTTACTAATGACTGTGGCAGGTTATCAGGTTATAACTGCAATGATGCCTGCTGATGGCTGCTTAACGAACGCACATCGATGTATACATTTGCATTACACAGTTGTTTCAACTAAACTGGATTATAATCCAGTCCTTCCCTTTCTTCAATATTTTTACTTATATTAATAATCTACCGTTTGTTTTATTATTATTATTACTATTATTAATAAAAATAATAATCACTATTAATCTCGTACGTATGGTATTAAGAATCTCTGATTAAATATTCTCAGTTAAACGTTATCGAAGATAATTACTTATTTTAATGCTTGAGAATTTTTTTCAAAATTTCATATGTAGGAAAAATAAACTTTCTTTTATTAAAACAATTTTTATTTATATAATACGTTTTTAGACCGATCGAAATAACTCATTTAGAGGGGGGGGAAATTGATACCTGGACTTTTATAAATGGAAATGGTAAAGAGGCTTATAATAAACGTAAAAAAATAAATGCATGAGCGAGGGTTGTAGAGGGTTGATTTGGGGGATTGAAAACTGATGAAAAATGCTAATATTTGATTTCCGGCGAAAGTTGATGTCATAAAAAAATTTGTGGTTATTTAAGATCAGAAATGTATACTTTCACAATGTTTCGTCAAAATTAAATAATTTTTCCGGAAATAAAAAATAAACAAAAAAAAGAAAGTTTTTTCGAATTTTTCTCTGAAATTTTAAGGTTATGTTAAAAAGCGACCTTTAAACTCTACAAAAGTTGTAAATTTTTGTATGATTTACAATTTTTTTTATTGCAAGAAATTTTTTTTTAAATCCCTCACTCACCAAATCATCCCTCCAACACCACCGCTCACGCATTTGTTTTTTTTTACGATTATTATAAGCCCCTTTACCATTTCTACTTACAAAAGTCCAGGTAATAATTTTTTTTTCCTAAGTGTAATTTGGTTGGACTATTTACATAACTATCGCTGATTTGAAAACACATTTCGACGCGTGTCCTCTACTGCTGAAGAACACTGTGTGTAAGCACAGCTTGAGTTACGCTTGTAATGCCGTTAGTTTTAATGTACGTTCCTTGAGATGGTGTCTTTTCCCGATACACTGTATTTTAACGTTCGGAAACTTATGACACCCTATTTCCTACTCGGCAGAACGTTGCGTTAATAAAGTATGAAAAATAATACGTTAGATACATTACTAGATAATTGAACAAAAGAATATCGCAGTTATATATCTTGTGTAAAATAAATCATCTGTTAAAAAATCGTAGATTTAATTATATAAACTCGTAAAATTTTTTCGGAATATTTTCAAAATATATTAATATCAGAAGTGGGAATGAAAAATGTTTCTTATACGGAGGAAAATCAACAAATAGAGAGAAAAAGGAAGATTTAACGATGATTTCATCCGAAGATTTTATATAACAATTTTGATTCGATATAACTCTGAAAGATGTAAACAAACCTAAATTATGATATATCGATATTTTACTCGCTATGTTAGAAAAAATAGAAGCGAATACTCTAATATATTACAAAGTAAAATTTATAAGACCGAAGAAATACCCTCGGGGTTTAAGTAAGAGGTAATCTCGTTACTGTATCGAAAAAAGCAGGTGTCGACTAATTTAAACACTTTCATTTCTTAATCTTGTATCTTTTAAAATGACAACGTCAAAATGCGTATTCTCAATCGCGTTTAAATTTTATGTAGAAGAAGCGATACAACAATCGAAAGAAATTTTGAGCGAGGAGTAATACAGATTATCGATGTACATGTTTTAAGTGGCACGGACGTTTTAAAGATGGTTGTCAGTCGATTGAAGACGATGAGCGTCCTGGACGTCCTTCCACGTCAACTGACGACTCACACATAGAAAAAATCAACACCCTGGTTTGGGAAAAATCAACGTCTAACCATCAGAGAGCTTGCTGAAGAGTACGGGATATCAGTTGGATCATGTTACGTACGACATTTAGACCGAAAAATTGAAGATGCACCGCTGGTTTTTTCATCACGACAACGCTCCAGCTCATTCAGCCCTCAGAGTTCGCGAGTTTTTGGCCAAACACTCGATCACTATTCTTCTCCACCCGACCTACTCACCTGACCTCACTCATTGTGACTTATTTTTGTTCTCCAAACTCAAAAGACATTAGAAAGGAAGAAGATTTGAGACGATTCCCGAGATTAAGGCAAATACGCCGAAGGAACTGAAGAATATCACAAAAGAAGCGTTCCAGGACTGTTTCAAAAGGAAAAACACCGTTGGGATTAGTGTGTGCGTAGGGGAGGAGAGTACTTTGAAGGGGACCCAGACAAGTAACATCTAAATAAAGTACATTTTGTTTTATGACGTTAGTCTACGTATTTTTTGAACAGACCTCGTATATGAACGTTTTCCATTATTTCGTTCTCCCTAGAACTTAATTCTAGGGAAAACAATTTAAATAAACGAAACGATTTACCATACAATCAAATTTTCCATACAACTATTATATTCATAAAAATAACTTTCAATAAAAAATTAAAACCACTTAAAGAAACATTAAAAATGTTCTGTATATTCTTTTAATATCTTTAATTTTTTTTTTTATTTAGTAAATAAGACCCATTCTTACTATCACTTAATTTTAATTTTTAGCTTAAAAATAATTTATAAGTTAATTTAAAATTACAACTATTAATAATTACCAAAATTTTGTATATCATCTTTAAAATCCGGATGGTTTCATTTGAAAATTACCTGAAACAAAATAAAAAAAAGAGTTTATTAACGATATACTTCAGAAATAATCAAAATAGTATTTGAAAAATGTAATCGGTTTCTATATGCAAATAAAACATGAAGTAACTCACCGGTGTAGACTAGTGGTAAAGTCGTCGTCGTAAATCAGCTGATTTCGATATCTCAGGTTCGAATCCTAATAAAGATAGTTGTTTTTATAAGGATTTGAATAGTAGATCGTGGATACCGGTGTTCTTTGGTGGTAGGGTTTTAATTAACCACACGTCTCAGGAATGGTCGGCCTCAGTTTGTTAGACTACACATCTACTGGTACAGTTACATTAGACTAATAAGTCGCTAATGACTTTTAATTTTTGATGCGACTATAAATAAAAGCATTAAAAAAAACATGAAGTCCTTATTTAATATAATTTGCTTCGTTATTCAAAATTATCTATTTTTACTTCCTCGCACAAGGAAGAATTGTAATCGCGAATAATTTTGGTTTTCAGATTTCAAGGGAAATATCCATTTTGATCATCCCTGAATCCATTTTACCAGTTTCGGCGCGACATCTGTACGTACGTATGTGTCTCACACTACTCCTTTTTGAGTAGTGTAGGATTAGCTGTAGGATGTTGAAATTTTGGATTTAGGACTGTTGTAACATCTAGTTATGCACCTCCCCTTTTCATAGCAATCGAGTGAACCTAAGTGTCCAAAAAAGTCCGGGACCTTTTTTAACTGCTGTAATAAGCCCTTATTGGATGCCTTTCAACGATATATCATAAGTGGTACTTATTTTCATCGGTTCCAAACTTATAGGAAAATAAAATTTTAATTAATGAAATATTTGGATTTTAGCGTAAGCTACATCGGTTCGAATCTCCTTTTTTAAATTTAAATGTATTGATTTATTAATAACCATATTTATATTTATTAACCTCTTATTGTAAAAAAAAATTATCATGAATAATAATTTAATAATAACAAAAAAAGAAAATGTAAAATAATCAATAGTACTTAATGAAATAAAATTTTATGTACTTTTCATTTTAAAAAAATGTATAAATTTAATTTAATACGTATACAAGGAAGTCACGTGTTGTCCACATCAGATCTTTTTTAATACAACTGTACAGTAGATATAAAAATTCTCTTTCTTCTAGATTACAAAAGAAGTTTGTAAACTGTTAAAACGTCATTTCTGTTCAATGTGAAATTTAAGATTACTTTAAAATTATTTTCTATATTGGTGGGAAAAAATTATTACTTTCAAAATCATTTATAAAACTCGAAGTTGAATCCAAACAACGCATGATTTATCAACGTTATAATAAATCTTATATATCATTAACAGATCGTATTTTTAATACATGAATGAAATAAAAGGGGAAATTATTCACACGAAGGGGGGTTAAATTGAAGATTGGAAGAGGTGGTGACGATCGGCGTGGTGTTTGTTGTAACAGTAGAGACGCGAAAGTAAGTGAAAACTGGGTCACTAGGTTAGTCATGCGTGTGAGTTTGTATGTGTGTATGTGTTGAGTTGCGTGGTGTATACTTTTACCAGAGAAAAAGTCAATCCGGCAATCCGGTCCCGGCTTGCAGACTTGTTTGTAATTATCTCTGGGGCCTATGCCTTTACAAGGTAACAAGTAACGCCTGATCGATTAATTTAGTTTATTTTATCGGTAAATGAAGTTACCTGTATAATCAATTACTTTGTACAAGTTTGTCGCTAACAGAAAGTAGAAGATTTACTTAGTCGATTATCAGTTGAATTTTTAAGTCGCTAAGAATAAAAAAATCCTTAAATAAACTTTGCTCTTGTTATTTTAAACGGCGGTTATCTTTTACTTTCTCTTAGTAGGGAGAAAAGAAAGTCGTGAAAATTTGCAGTTTTTTATTTTTTTATACTTTGTCTCTACAACATTGAAATGAAAAATAAATTTCGAAACGCTCTGTCATTTGTTTTATGAAATGACTCGACCAAATTATAAGCTCTAATATTAAAAGTAGAGTAGAGTTTTTGATAGTTTGTATTGTTTAGTTTAGACTAATCTCGTCAACTTCAGAGCTGACATCGCCGTTCATTAAAAACGATCGATCATATATAGCCTACATAAACGTTCATTAAATCGAATTAAAATTAAATATGCCGTTAAAGGTATTTTAACTTTATTCTAAGAGTTTTACAGAGTAACTGTCACAACAAATTAAATGAGTTCTATCGATTAACAACCTTTCACTAAAAGATCGTTTAATTGTTGTACAACAGTATAGTTTAAAATACTGGAATGGTAATTAGGAAGTGTCATTACAATACTTATACGGCCTTCTAACCGTTTGAAATGGTTATCCTACTTGCAATGATAAATTTCTAAAAGAAAAATAATATTATAAAGCAAGGCTATAGAAATTTTCTCATCCTAGAATTAATAGAAATTTAACATGTTTTTCTTTAGTCAACATCGCTTGATTGAAACGGTACAGATAGCGCTTGCTTTACTGTGGAGGTAGGCAATTCGAGGCTCGACCGAACCTGTTATATTTCAAAACTAACAGCGCATCGATACTGTTTCCCAGTTACGTTAAAGGTTCTAAATAAAAGGATATACAATAAATTGGTTGGCGATATTGAGGAAGAACAGTATGTGTTTAGAAGGGGTGTTGAATCAAGTAAAACTATAGGGCTGCTACGTGTAATAGGTCACAGATATGTGGAAAGGAGGCGGATACTGTATGTTCCATAATTGTTAGTGTAGCCTAAATGTCAAAATTGTAAAATGGAGTATGTGATAAAACTTGTAATGTGCTGTAAAAGATGTGTTACTACCGAATGGTATTTTTAATAAATCATCGATTGTAAAACCTTTTTTATTATATTGTCAAAGAAAGTACTGTATCACATACCCTTTCCAACAAGCTTTCAGTAGCTTTGAAGGGACAATATTTATTTGCACAATTTTGTAACATTTTAGATGAAAATAAATTAAAATTATTATAATTAATAATTGTCTTAGCCATCTATTATTTTATTGATGACGAAACAATCCGAAATGCATTTTGAAAAATATATTTCACGTGTTTCCGATCTATTAAAACTTCATTTAAAATGAAAAAATTTAATCACATTTTACTAAATATAATAACTTCCATTAAAATGAAATTTTAGTTATTTTTCAATTGTTAATGTTAAATTTGACATTAAATTTCGTAAAATGTTCAACACTGTATTCTTTATAAATTGCATGTATTACCATTATTTTTAAAAAGTAAAAAAAAATTATTATAAGTAATAGTAATGACAAATATTTTAGTTATTCACAGAAATGAGTTACATTTTATTAATATTCTTCAGAAATACTTATATACTACTAGTTGTTTACATAATAAATAATTGAACCGATATCTCTCTTTTTTATAAACCTTAACATTAAAGATAATAATAAATACGCAGTAAGAAAGTTTAATAAATATTAGGTTACTACAAAATACGAATATATTTAATAATATTCAAATAAGTTTTCTTTGAATAAAAATAGTGAAATATAATTCAAGTTTATTTACGCTAAGCATTATAAAATAATGCAGAACTTTTAGATTTCAGTTACGGAAATAAAAAGAATAATTTGAATTTTTATCGTTGTATATATCTTTTAATTCGATAAGTTTATTAAGAAGATTTGAAGGAAATATTCCGATTATAAGCGGTTGATAGAAGACAGATTATCATTATGTAAGTAGAAGCTGCAGTAACAAAATTCAATATTCTACAGACTATATTTTGTAGAGGTTATCTGTTTGTCGACGTATACCGGCGAAGGTCCGAATGTATAATTATAAGCCAGTATTTCAGTTTTTCACCGACGTATTTGGTATGTGCCGACATTCACCGAAGAAAACTGACATTCTTTCACCTCGGTCTTTCACGGTAACAATAACAAATAAAAAAAAAATCTGATGTGGACACCACATGACTTCCTTATACGATTATTAAATTACATATATTTTTTATTACATTTTTTTTGTTATTATTGAATTATTATTTATTGTAAAATCCTTTTTTCAATCAAAGCTTAATTATTAATAAATAATATATTTAAATTTTAAAAAAATGAGAAAAAAAGGAATGAAGTCGGATTCGAGCATGTGCCTTTTCCTTGTAAGATCCAAATATTTTTATTAATTAAAATTTTATTGGACTATAACTGTGGAACCAATGAAAATAAGTATTACTTATGATATATCGTTGAAAATCTCTCAATGAAGGCTTATTACTGCAGTTAAGAAAAAATCCAAATCTTTTTTTGGATTTTGAGTTTTTAGACACTTCTGGCCCATCCGATTGCAATTAAAAGGGAAGGTGCACAACTAGATGTTACAGCAGTCCTAAATCAAAAATTTCAACATCCTACGACTAATGGTTTTGAGATCTGCGAAATACGTACATAGGTACGTAGAAACTTCACGCCGAAATTAGTCAAAATGAATTCAGGGATGGCCAAAATGGATATTTCCGTTGAAGTCTGAAAACCGAAATTGTTCACGATCACAATACTACCTTTACTTCGCACAAGGAAGTAAAAAACCGTATATAGTCGATGAAAATTATTTTTATGTTTGTTTTGTTCGTCGATAACATATTAATAGAAAAAACTGCAGGTGTGAATTTATTAAAGGAGAAATTTAAAATACAGAGGTGCAGAACTTTTTCGAAATAGAGTTTTCAGTATTTTATTTTTGATAAAAATTGTTAAAATAATTAAGAAAAATATTAATATGTACACAGATATATATTAGCACTTATTTCTAAAATATTTATAAAACATTTTATAAAAAATTAAAGTAAAATGGTGAATAAATATCATTTCTTTCGTTAAAAACCTCTTTCTAAAATTAAAAAAAAAAAAACAACTAAAAATGAGTTCATCTTAGAAATTATGAATGGATGATATTAATTACAGACAGCCAGTCAAGAGTAGATCGTTCACTGCTGCTAGTATTTTATTGAAAGCTGCGACAAAATGCTACAGGAAACTGCTATTACTACTTCTATATTGTAGAGAAAGCCTGCCTGTCTTTTGATTTTCTACATTTGTATATTCACAAATATGGGTTTCTATAAATAAAACAGACATTGTACAGTGATTTATTTGATTATTATTACTAATGTATTAAAAATCAAAATCTGATGTGTGAACCACATTACTTCCTTGTACGCCTATTAAATTACAAATACACATTTTTAAAAGTACATAAAATTTTATTTCATTAATAACGTCTGATATTTTGTCATAATTTTTTTTAATTGTTATTATTGAATTATTATTTATCGTAAAAATGTTTCTACAATCAGAGGTTAATAATTATTAATAAATAAATATATTTAAATTAAAAAAAGGAGATCAAATCGGATTCGAGGTCTTCTCCTTCTAAGACCAAATATTTCATAAATTAAAATTTCATTTGGCTATAACTCTGGAACCAATGAAAATAAGTACCACTTATAATATATGGTTGAAAAGCTCCAATGAGGGATTATTACTGCAGTTAAGAAAAAGTGCAAAATCCAATTTGTTTTGGATTTTCGGCTTTTTTTGTATACATTTGGTTCAGTCTACTATAATGAAAAGGAAAAGGGCACAACTAGATATTGTAACAGTCCTAAATCCAGAATTTCAACATTCTAAGGCGAATCATTTTTTAGTTATGCGAGTTACATATACGTATGAACGTACATATATACATACGTACGTACAGACGTCACGCCGAAACTAGTCAAAATGGATTCAGGGATGGTCAAAATAAATATTTCCGTTAAAATCTCAAGAACCGAAATTTTTCGCGATCACAATACTTCCCGTACTTCGTACGTGGAAGTAAAAATTTAATTTTATCAAAATCGATGTAAATAAAAATGAATATTTGTTTGTTAACCCATACGCGTTCCTGTACCATTCGTCCGATTGCGATGAAACTTTGGTAAGTGTGTGAACGCCCGTGAAAGTTTTTTAATTAGTTTGGACCTGCTAGGTGGCGCGGAGTTGAGATATTACGAAAAAATTGTATTTATGGTCAGATTTGTTTCATATTCAGAATTTATATTAGTTCTTGAAAAGAAATATTTTTACAAAAAATGGACCCGCTAGGTCGAGATAATTGTATTTAAGGTCCGATTTGGCTCATATTCAGAATATGTGTTACATGAAAGAAATACCTGCGCAAAAAATGGCCCCGCTAGATGGCGCTGGGGTTGAGAAATTTGGAAAAATTGCATTTATGGTCGATAAGGCTCATATTCGGAATATATATTAGTTACGGAAAAAGAAAAATTTCTGCAAAAACTACACTCGCCAGGTGGCGCCAGTGTCGAAATATTTACGAAAGAAGCAAACAAATATATATAACAGACTGGCTTATATATATATATATATATATATATATATATATATATATATATATATATATATATATATATATATATTATATATATAAGGTAATGTTGGAATGTGTGTCCCCTACAGACTAAAAACTACTGGAACGATTTACCCGCGGGTTTTTGCAAAATGGTCCGCGTTGTCCGGAAAAGGTTTAAAGCTTTTGAAATCCTCGATGTGACCAGTAGAAACTTAGGGGTATTTTGAACCGACTACTGTGTTTAAAGAGTAGTTTGAATTAAATCCTATAGATAGTGCTGTTTTGACAATCGGATTTATTTATATTCTAACCTTTATAAAGTGAAAGGTTAAATTTTGTGATGTTCATTTTTTTAATGTTTTATCAAACTTTCAATTGTGTTCATTTAATATATATATATATATATACATACTCAAATTTAGCAATAGTTAAGCATTGCCGGGTCTGCTAGTAATAAATAAAAATTATTTTTATCTACTATAAATCCTATTAGCAGATCACCGTAGCGGAGGGGTAGTGTCTAGGCCTTCATCCGGTGGTCCCGAGTTTGAATTCCCGTCAGGCATGAAATTTTTCATACGCTAAAAAATTTCATTCCATATCCCAAGCACAAGCTTCAAGCTTATGGGGCGATATAATGGGTTTTATAATAAAAATTAAAATTATTTAAAAAAAGGTTGAAGCTTGGCGACGTGCACGGCCAGGAAGGTAGTCTTTTTGCCTAGGGTGTTCGGGTCCGCCCACATTCAAGAGTAGAGGGGTCGGGACTCCCCGATGATAGCATAAAGAACCCTCAAGGTACGAGTGGGTCGCGAAGCGAAGGATGTGCGAAACGTACATCTGGAACCGTTAGGTTAGGGACAGGACGGATAGCTCCTTAGCGGAAGGGCATAGCGGCTTACCAGAAGAGGAGTGTCGGTGTGTCCTAGTGAATTTGGGGAGACCCCGGTGGGAAAGCCCCAGAAGGAGCCTAGCTAGGGGGGACAGAGACTGCTGCCACGACACTCCGAGGTGACTGTGTTTTGCTTAACGGCGAGGACCGGTTGCCTTGGGGGTGTTTAAAAAAAAAGATAAAAAAAATTATCACGTTTAAGAACTCTATCCCACAGAAACGGGTATGTTCCTCTTACAAAAATAAAAAACAAAATACATGAGCCGCCTTATAATAAGTCGGAAAGTTCTATGTTATAATATACTTGAATATAATATGAAACTGAATATATATGTATGTACGCACATGCACGGATACACGTAAAACTGCTTGAGAGGTATAAAAATAGTCGATTTCTTAGAATAAATAATTAACATCGGCTTGACTTTTACCTTTAATGTTCTAAGGGAATCAAGTAAAATAAATTGTTACTTGAATGGAGGTATTAGCTTAATAATATAAAGTAAGTAAAAGACGTAGCTAAGAGGTCACGGACACCAGAGAACGTGGGTAAGAGAAACTGCTCACTTATACACCTTCTCATCACGTATTATTATTATATATCTATGTATCTATCGTTAATTTCATGTCACATGTAAGGGAAGTAAATAACCTCGGAGAATACGCCGATCGACAGAACTTATCTTTTGGCTACCCACTGAAGTTAAAAGTTGACATAAAATATTCTTTTTATACACTTGTAGTAAGTAATAAAACAAATTATTAAATTTAGGTCGCTTTCGTCCGGGTTTGTTTCTTTTTAAATTTTTATTTCAACAATTTATTTAAATGTGTATCTTCTTTCCTCGCTTTCTTGTTAATTTTATTATTATTTTTAATTATCTTTCTCCGAATAAATATTCAAAGAATTCACACATAAGCATTAAAATAAATAAAACAACTTCACGAAAAGGGAAAACGGCCCTGGGAATTATATAAAAAAGACATGCAAAGTTTATAATATGTACACGTACAAAATAGATATACAAAGAAACAAAAAAATTCTAATAAAAATATTCACACCAATTAATAAACCGCTAATTGTTGACGTATTTTCCATTTCTAAATAATAATAATAATAATAGTAATAGTATTTTTGATAATATCACTTTGTATTTTGAGTCCACTCATTAATATATCTTATTGTTATTTATCTAATTAATCTATTTATAAAAGAAAGTTTTTCAGAATCCGAGTAAATAATTAATTTAATTGTTTTTTCTTTTTAAAAGATAAATTAAAAAACTAAAAATTTCTGTATCATCCAAATAGAATACTTAACTCTCCCTCAAGTCTACAAATTGCACAGAAGAGCAGTAGTAATTGTTGTTTAAATTTAATACTGCTTATAGGTCATCATCGTTTTAACACTTGTCGAATACAGTTTTTAGTAAATCAAATTGTGGACTGATTTTTTTTTTAACCTTTGGGACCACCGTTAGGTATTGCATCAAAGGATGAGATGAATGAATTGTAGCGTGAAAATGCCTCGCTTGACCGGTATTCGAACCCGGGCTTCTGGACGAAAAACCGAGACGGTACCTCTCGTGCCACGGAGGCCGGCGTGGATTAATTACTGGAATTAGTATACCGGTTTTATAACACAAAGTTTGCTTACGTTTTACTCCTAAAATTTTGCTTTTTAGGTAGATTTCATAAGAAAGCTACCTATTGTAATGAGTACCATGATTCGACTTTCGGATATGTTGACATATCTTCGCGTTTCACAGTCCCCAGACCCCAAAAACCACCGTCAGTTCAAAAGTAATATATATATATATATATATATATATTTCACTTTCTTGTGGACACGATAACTCCCGTAATTTTGCGCCAATCACTTTCAAATTTTTCCTTAAAAATAACTCGTCCCATAATCTAAGTCGAGTTTGTTAACAGCCAAAATCGTATCATGGGGATGGAAATGGAGGAATTTTATCGATAAAACAAAATATCGCTATAACCTTTTTATTAAGTAAAATATCGAATTCGTTTAAAGTTCCAACTATTTTTTAAATAAGGGCCTAAAACTTATTTCAGTAAAGTTCTTTGATATTTTTTGATACCGGCAACGATTGGTCTAGGGAGTGGAAAAAATGGGGTTTCGAAGATAAATAAATAGGCACAGTACCGAATCGGTTTAAAGTGGTCGTCAGTCCTCTAAACATTACCTAAAACATTTGTCTGACATAATTTTTGGTACGACAAACCCTTACGGCAAGGGATGGCCAAAGTTTTGCTGGATTTGGAAGAAGATGTGGTTGTCGTATGGTAAACATGTGAAATCTTTTCACATGCAACCATTGCCGTATCGAGTAAATTTGAAGTTTTTCTTAACTTTAAGGTGGCAATCTTTGTTATCCCCTACTTAGCACCAGTTAAATCTACCTCCGCCTTCCGGCATGCCAAAAGGGATTTTTTTTTTGTATTTAAAATACTTATTTCGAGGATGAGGATTAGTGTATAACTAGGTTCAGCAGAATATTGTAATACAAACTGGTTTTTATATATTTGTTAACGTTCTATTTCTCTGATTTGAATCTATTTCGGGTTATAGTTTAGGAAGTATGGAACAACTTCCAACTGTTCTTAGTGAAGAGGATGAGGTGACAACTCTGTCAAATGTCGTCTAGAAAGCGTGGATCCTTAGTGCCCTCAGAAAGGAATCCAAGAAAACAGTCGCGCTACAATTTTATTAGAGAGAATTTACGTTTGATGTAGATGATGTCTCCGACAACGAGACTGATGCTCACAGCCCGGACTTGCAGATAGTTTCTGTACAATAGCAGACGGTGCCAGTTTTGTTTACCCCTTGAAGGTATCCCATTCTCCCGTCGTTGCCACCGATTTGCCCTTTACAAAACGTTTTCAGAACCTCCCGACGGAGTATGTTAACGTGGATGCCTGTCACAAGAACGTCATTAAGCCCCCACCATTAATCCAGTACGGCATCAACGATGTTATCTGGCTTTATAAATTATTTGAAACCGTGATTAAAATGTGTGACTACAGAGCAAAAGTATTCAGCCCTAAAAAATTACGTGTTATCTCGAAAAATCTGGATTCTACAAGCGGATAATTGACTTCGTGCGTGAGTACAATCTGATTGGTCATACCTTCACCAGGAAGGACGAAAGAGCCTTCCGGGTTGTATTAAGGAATATACATTATTCAATTCCGATCGAACTTATTAAAGGGAAGCTTGAGGAACACGGTCACGCAATTCTAAGTAATGTTAACGGCAGACATCGAATTACCTTGATTTCTTCGTTTTTCTTTGTCTAAAATGTTTCATCAATCTGTTATTTTTATGAATCTTGTTATTTTTATTGTTTTTACTTCCTTTACTTCGTACAAGGAAGTACTGTGATAGCGAAAAATTTCGGTTTTTGAGATTTTAACGGAAATATACA
Organism: Lycorma delicatula; assembly: GCF_047948215.1. NCBI lineage: Eukaryota > Metazoa > Arthropoda > Insecta > Hemiptera > Fulgoridae > Lycorma > Lycorma delicatula. Next base: position 157,641,943 of record NC_134460.1, read on the forward strand.
TGTCGACCATACTTGAATCCATTTTGACTAGTTTCGGCGTGACTTTTCTACGTACGTGCGTATTTATCACGCATAACTAAAAAACGATTAGCCGTAGGATGTTGAAATTTTGTATTTAGGATAGGTGTAACATCTAGTTGTGCACCTCCCTTTTTGATTGCAATCGGCTGAACCAAAAGTGTCCAAAAAAGTCCAAAAACCAGAAAAATTTGATTTCGGACTTTTTCTTAACTGCAGTAATAATTCCTCATTGGAGCTTTTCAACGATATATCATAAGTGGTACCTATTTTTATTGGTTCCAGAGTTATAGCCAAACGATATTTTAATTAAAGAAACATTTGGATCTTCGAAGGGGAAGCCACATATATCGGTTCGAATCAGACTTCATCTCCTTTTCTTTTAATTTAAAAATATTGATTTATTAATTAACCTCTAATTGTAAAAAGTTTTTACGATAAATAATATTCAATAATAACAACAAAAAAAGAAAAAATATCAGAATTTATTAATAAAATAAAATTTTATGTACTTTTAAAAATGTGTATATGTAATTTAATAGGCGTGCAAGGAAGTCATCTAGTGTCCATATCAGATTTTTTACTGTTCTACTGATAGTAAAGTTCTTCAAAATTATCTTGTGTACGTTCTACGTTCTAGCCACAGATGTTTATTATTAGTAAGTAACTTCTGAGAAATCGCAATGGGGATTCCTTTTTATGTAAATATGTATGATATAATTTACTTAAGTTCTTCAAAAGTTTAACCATGTAATTAAATCTCGAAAAAAAAATAAATAAAAAGGTATACTACTAAAAATATATACGCTTGTGTTTTACACAATTAAAAAATTGTTGTTTATATATATATATATATATATATATATATATATATGTGTGTATATACATATACATATACATATATACAATAACAAAGAATCACAAGTAAACTGCATCCAAAAAGGAAAATATAAGCGCAATTATTTATAAAAGTTAATTTTTCCTTTTAATTACATTATTCATTTTTATTTTTTATTTTCCTGTATGTTTAGCAGTTACGCAGACAGCACTACTTCACTTTCCCGTCACGCCGCAAATGCCGCGTTCCGGGATACACACAAACTTACTCATACACACAAATTTAATTTAAAATATTTATAATTTTCTTTAAATATAATATTTTTCGGTGATTTAATTCAGTTAATCCAACTAAAGCGCGCGCGCTTACCGGATTTAATTCGCGCGGATGTGCCGGTACTACCGGCGACAACCGGCACTAACTAAACTAACGAAATTTCACAACTTACATAGAAAAAATTTCGCTTGAACTGTCGGCAGCTGGTGTAGCCTCACGCTTAACGCACCAGTAACGAAACTCATCTGTGACGTCACAATATAGCAGTAGTTTGAAGTAGTTTTCGGATGGGGTATAATTTTGCAAAATTTTTTTTTGCAAACATGGTTATTTTTTAATCGTTAAAATGTGCCTAAGAAAAATTTGACCTGACTCAGGCGCAATCTCGATATACTTTTTTTTTCCCTACTCTCCCCGACCGAATATCCATTTAAGTATACTCAGTCGGGGAGAGTGTCCTTTTACTCTAAGCGAGCGTCCCCCGCCCACCGGTTGTACACCCGGCACGGCAGGTTAGCTCCCCCGGTCTCAGATCTTTAATTTTATTTTATTCGCCTGCCTCTAATCAGCGGCACCGACTCCACTAACCGCCGAGGCACCCGCAGGAGCGACACCGCCAACCGGGACTCGGTCTTTTATTTGTCCCACACTCCCCAGGAGTTCCCCCCTTCTCAGGAACCCGCACACCACGGCGTAAGGGCCCTCCACGGAGGGACTGTCCTCCCTACCCTAATTTCACAAACCCCTTCTTCTGTCCTCTTCTTCCTTGGTGCGTAAGATTTCCCCGGCAAACCTACGGAACCGATCCCAGTTATCGTCACTATAGACCATCCAATTTAAGAGGTTTTCAGGCGTAAGCCCGTTGTCCGAAATTTCTCTTCTATTTGGAGCCCATCTTGGGCATACAAACACAGTGTGTTCCGAATCTCGATATACTGAGGGTGATCTAGCTCTACAGCCTCACCTGCTTGACATTTTACATTAAAAATTTAACAGCACTAATGCCTCATAAGTAATCTAAGTTTGGTCAAAATCGGTGCAGTAGTTCTGGAGATATAAGGTGAATTTAGAGGCTAACACCGAACACCTGTACATACGAACATTAATATCCGGGAAATCTCCATCTGATTTTTTTTGTTTTTGGGTTCCTTAGCGTCAAAACGTCAAGATCTGGTGAAAACCGCATATTCCCAAATTGAACCGATTATAATTATTTTCCTCCTAGAGCTGTAGCTCTGCTATAACACTTTATAAACGGTAACGTATAAATGGCATAAATATTTTGTTTTTTTTCGCATATCTATCCTTACTAAACAACTAATCAGTTGTATAACTGAGATAAAATACTGAAATGAAATTGAAACTTCATCGATTAAAAAGATTACAATTTTAAAGGAAACAGTTCACCTTTTATTATAAAAAGTTTTAAGATAAATATTTAAACAATGTTTCTTAAATGATATGAAATAGAGAATTATTTAAAAAAAAAAAATGATATAAAAAATATAAAATAACAATTACTTAAAATGCGTAACAATCGTTTAGTAAAATAAAAACCAAGCATATATTAAAACTTATGCTGACATATCCTTTATCATCCTAAGTTTTGCTCCTTTTTTTCTTTAACTATTTAGCATAATTATAAAAAATAAAATCAATTCAAAACTTCTTTAAGATTCTGGACCGATTAGTAAAACTTCAAAGTAACTTAACAGCAAGAATGAACAAGCAAATAATTAATTCTAAAATAATCCTTTTAAATCTCCTGTTGTTGGACACAAGCAGGAATATACTCGTATTATTAAACTTCCAGCTTTTGTGGGGAAATAATCATAAAAAAAGAACTGTCAGTATCAACTGTTAACCAGTTGTTATTTAATCCTACATATCCGTATTACAAAGTATATATATATATACTATTTATACCTGAATAAATCTAGTTAAAATGTTTACTTCCTTGTACCAAGTAAAGGAAACATTGTGATCGCGAAAAATTTCGGTTTTCAGATTTCAACGGAAATATCGAATTTGATCACCGCTGAATCCATTTTGACTAGTTTCAGCGTGACATCTGTACTTACGTACGGTTGTATCTCGCAAAACTCAGAAACGATTAGCCGTAGGATGTTGAAATTTTGGATTTAGGACTGTTGTAACATGTTTTATACACTTTTCCTTTTCATCGCAATAGACTGGACCAAAAAGTGTTCAAAAAACCCAAAATCTAAAAAATAATAGAACTTTGGACTTTTTCTTAACTTCAGTAATTAGTCCTCATTGAGACGTTTGCAACAATATATCATAAGTAATACTTATTTTCATTGGTTGCAGAGTTATAGCTAGATAAAGGTTTAATTAATGAAATATTTGGATCTTACAAGAGGAAGGCGGCACATCGGTTCGAATGCGACCATTAACAATTAATTTTTAACTTAGATTCTTAAGTCCGAAACAAATTAGATTATATTAATTGAAAGGCCAACGATATCCAGCGATTGTCCTAATTCAACGGATCAATTAATTGATGATATCAATTATATAAGTAAATCCAAATGATTACCTACCTATCAGTTGATAAAAAAACCCCTGCCAAAGTATTTCATGACTTTCCCAGCTCTTAATAAAAAACTGAAAGAGTTACAGCCTAAAAAACAAATATCGAAATATATATATATATATATATATATATATATATATATATATATATATATATACTCGTATATATTAGAGGTGGGGAATAAATTTTTCTAAAAATAATCACATATAGGTTATGCTTAACAAATCTGGTTTAAGTAAAGTTTTCTCTAAATCTTACACCACCAATAAAGGCAAAAATAAGGAAAACATTTTTTTTTTTAAAACGTTTCTTCATTTAGATCAGTTGTCTACACTTAAAAAAAAATGTTGGAATTTCTTGATAGCTCTATACGTGAAGTATAAACTTTAAAAATATTTTTGATAAATATTTCAACTGAAGGGAGTTACAGCAAAAGAAAAAAAAATTCAACTAAGAGGTAGTGGTTGATTTTTAAAGACTGTTTTGGATTATTTATAAGTGAATCGTAAATAATAAACTTGCTTTAATAAAGTTTTCTCTAAAATGGAGCTGAAGAAAATCTAAATTGATTTTTTTCGCAATACTCCTACACCCCCTAAACGAATTTTGAAAAAAACGATCTGTATAATCAATGTCCCCTATATAAGAGCGATATCTCTAAAGTAAAAACCGGTAGGAAATTTATCTCCTTAAGGTTGGCGAACCTGTGTTGTTCATGGCTACGATAGTAATGTACACACTGCATTGTTGTCTGTATGAAGTATCTTTGATTACGTGTGAGTTATTACGTTATAAAATGAATAGGAAAATCAATGTTGCCACCGACTGTGAAATACGTGGAGTCATACGATTTTTAAATCATCAAAAGTTTAATCCGATTACAATTCATAGGCAGTTGGATGCTGTGTAACCAACTGAAAGAAACGTCCGAAAATGGTATAAAAGGTTTAGAAATAACAGAATTAATGTGCACGATGAACAACATTTGGGAAGGCCCTCGATAATCATCGAGGACTTGTTGAAACGCGTCGACGATGAAATCAGAAAAGATCGTCGATTTCCGACCTGGCCCTTCTTTTTCCTGATGTTTCAACAGCTGTTATCGGTTGCATTGTTCATAACCATTTAAACTTCAGAAACGTCTGTGCACGCTGGGTGTCGCACATCGTAAAGGAACGTCACAAAAAATTCCGAATAGGATTCAATTTGAAATTTTCTATGTACTGTACAGTAATAGGAGATGAGTTCCTTAATTCAATTGTTACCGGCGATGAAACATGGATTTCGTATTACACACCAGAGAAAAAACAGCAGTCAAGTGAATGGCGTCATCCTCAATCATCAACCAGACCGACAAAGGTCAAGCCGCAGCCATTTGGACTCAAACTGATGGCCACAGTCTTTTGGGATCGGTTTGGCAAACTGCTGATCGATTTCATGCTACGTGGAACGACTATAAATAGAAAAGCCTATTGTGAAATTCTACGTAAGTTACGGCGACATGGGTGGCTGACCTGGTACAGGACGATGGCGTCGTCCTGCTGCACGATCATGCACGTCCACATGGCGGGTCCGACGCGTTATTTACTGAGAACATTTGGATGGGAAATTAACGATCACCCACCATGTAGTCTGAGCTTAGCTCCTTCTGATTACAATTTGTTTGGGAAATTGAAAGAAGTTTAGACTGAAAGTAATTCGCGGATAACGGTGTACTTAAAAATGCTGTTAATCAGTGGTTAAATGGACTGGTGACAGAAGAATATGACAACGGTATATTGAAGCTGGTGTATCGCTACGACAAATATCTTAATTCATGTGGCGATAATACAGAGAAGTAGTATTAGTTACGTAGTTTAAGAGAAATAAAAAATATTTATAAAGTTTTCACAATAAATTGTTTTACAATGGAACGGTCTTTAATTTAGAGATAACTTAGAGATTACTTAGATCTCATCTAATTTTATTTCAAACCCTGAAAATATTTGAACGTAAAAATCTATATTGTTATTTTTCTATTGTTTAAAAGAACTGTTCAGCTGCGTACTGTTATCATTTTTAAATATTATCCTATTTTAAATTAATTAGTTCTGAATGTATGCAAGAACAGTGGATTGTAGGTGGGCCAAGGATATATTAAATAAATATTATTTTAGACAGTTAAAGGTTGACGTTTAATTCATAGATCTTAAGAATCTTAGAACAAGTCAGTTTTTTTCTTTTACTCAAGTTATCTAACATGAGATTTCATGCCGATCAATTGTTTAAACATCACAGCAGTGGATTAAAAAAAACAGTTTTATTATTAAAAATCCTTCTCTTTAACATTTTGGAATGTTAACGAAAAATTTTATACGACTTAAAACTGTTACATAATTTATGAAAAATACGGTAAATTAAGAGTAACTAACGTTTATAATTAAAAATGAAATAATGTCGAGTAATTATTATTACTTATCGTTTAGAAATTAACCAAGTATAAAAAATGTAATTTACAGATAGAATAAAGAACAAATGGAAGAAAAAATAGTGAAAATCCAATTATTTAAATGAAAAAACAGGGAAAAACTTAATCGATGATGATTTAATGATGCGATGAAGGAAACTGAACAGCTAAACTTAAAAAAAAAACATATCAAAATTGCACGACATTGGTCGTTGGTTCACCTACTAAAGTGAGACTTATGTACTGTAAAAAGAAACTTTAGAAACTTCAAGATAAAAAAACCTTATTTTTTTTCAAACAGAGAAGATGCTAGTTAATTTACGAAAAAAATTGAACGTTTGTAAAATGTAATCTAAAAGAGTGTAGTAAAATTAATACGAACGAATAAGAATCCACTGACAAAATTTAGTCTGCAAAATAATTAGTCGCATACCAGTATCGTTACAGGAATGAATTAACGTTCAATTTTTACAAAACAATTCATACAAGTAATTAAAAAAATCTTCTAATAAAAACACAATTAGAATTACAGCGAACAAATATAAAATAAAATTCTTCTTCTTCTTCTTACATAAAAGCCTGTTTCGAACTCACAACAAGCTACTGTCATCTTTTACGTGGTCTTCCGATGTCTCTCTTTCCGCGTGGCTGATAATTTTGTAATTGTATGGGAATCCTATTATCAGACATTCTCTCCAGGTATTCCATCGATTGCGGTAATCTGTCACTCTTACATTCAAACTATAAATATCCAAATTATTTAAATGTTAATAATTTATTTAACTTAAATCGTCGGCTTAATTTTGTTAATATTATTATTGTATTTAGAAAGGTAGGTCATGTCTTAAATTATTTCATTTATATATGTATGAATAAATAAAGTCCTTTTTTGAGATCTTTTCCATTAAAAAAAACTATTTCTATAAATTTTCGGATGATAGATTAACAAATAGATGGTGAATAACTCTGATTAAATCATTGGTACTTACGTATTAACGCCACCGCAGCTACAGCTTTATTAAAACCAAAGTAGTCAATCGGATTTCGGTGGAAATGGGCCGATATAAATATAGATTCAAAACAGTCTCTTTATTAATTTTAATAAATGGTTATTTATATTTATTTATTTTATAAATATAATTTAACCAAACTTAACCTACGCTCGCTAACCTTGACTAATTATCAGGAGTGTTTTTATTATTTAAATAATAAATAATTGCAATAATTACTGTATTTATTAAATAAATACTCAAAAAATTAACGGTGTTAATTAGTCAAGGTTAGTGAGCGTAGGTTAAGTTTGGTTAAATTATATTTATAAAATAAATAAATATAAATAACCATTTCTTAAAATTAATAAAGAAACTGTTCATTTTCCAACGAAATCCGATCGACTACTTTGTTTTTATATAAAGCTGTAGCTGCGGTGGCGCTAATACCTAAGTACCAAATCATTTTTGATACTTTTTAAAATGTAAAAATTATTTTTCAACGGCTGCTTAATTTCCACCAAAATTTTTAAGAAAAATTTTTATATCGTAAGAAAAAAAAAATCGAAAATTTTTTGTAGGTTTCTTTGTTAACAAAGAAAGAAGTTCACCGATAAAAATAAGTAAAACAAAAAAAAAAAAAATTGAGCTAATGATTTTTAACAAATGTCCATTTTTTCGAAAATTTAAATTATTTTTTAAACAATATCCTCCCTTTCAATACTTTTACAAAAATAAAATGTCTCAGAAAAACATTCTTTAAAATATCATCAAAGAAATTCGTGACGTAAAATGGATACAATCTTCATATATACATTCAGGATTTAATTCTAAAAGGACATATAATATTCCCGTTAAACTTTCAACTTCGTCATTATTTTATTCATAAATTTAGGTGTAATTAAAAAAAATATATATAATTATTATGATCGTAAATTTTTCTTCGTTAATATTATTAAAATTAAAGTTTCAATTTGATAAACGTATATTGCTTCCCGAACGACAAACCGATATAAAAATAAAGCTTTCATAAAATATATACTTCATAATACATTTAATTCAGTTTTAATAACAAAATAAGGTTACAATAAATATAAAAAAGGTAATTACTATTAGTTTAAATAATTTTTATAATCGAATTTTAAAACAGATAACGGTAATACGTTCATTTACAAAGTAAACGGATAACAAATAAATTATAAAAAAGAACTAAGATATATAACTTATTATAACCAAGATCAACAGTAAAATAACACTGATTGTGTAACGGGTTCGATGCTTTTAAGCTATTTTAATAAAGTATAGAACGCTTAAGGAAATAGAATTCGATTAGTTTAATCGCATCATATACATCAAAACCGCTAAGAAATACGTAAATAATATTGTATTTTTTTTTTTTATAATTAAATCATTTAATAGAAAAAATAGACAGATGCGTATAATTTCTAAGCAGGTATAAATAATTTGTATAAAAGAAAAAAAAAAGTTAATTAAAAAACAAGAAAGAAATATTAAAAATTAAAAAACAGGACTGTAAAAAAAGCAAGAGTGTGCGACTGACAATTTTGTATAAAATTATACGATATAATATTTGTTTTCAAATGTTTTAAATCTATTTAAACATTATATATATTATATATATATATATATATATATACTCCCGGTAACGAGGTTATACATCTAAATCGATTCAGCCGTTAAGCTGCTACGGCGGAATTAACATACATACAAGCATTCTAAATACATTACACTACTGTTGGGGCAAAAAATAGTTCAAAGACACATGCAGTTTTATTAATGTCACTAACATAAATGAATATATACAGACCAACAGACCACGTTAATAAATGACACCTTTTCATCAGTAAAATATATGAAAATTTAAAAAACTCCGTTTCGGCACGCCGGAAGGGGGAGGTGGATTTCACCGGTGCTAAGTAGGGGATAAAAAAGATTGCCACCTTAAAGTTAAGAAAAACTTGAAAATTACTCAATACGACAATGGTTACACGTGAAAAAATGTTTCATTAGTTTAGAATGCGACAAGCCTCATATTACAATTCCAGCAATACTTTGGTCACCCTTAACGTAAGGGTTGCTCATATCAAAGATTGTTTCAGACAAAAGTTTTAGGTAATGTTTACAGGACTGATGACCACTTTAAACCGATTCCATGCCTATTAAGTGAGATACTTTTTTTTTGTCTTCGAAAACCCAGTTTTTCAATACCCTTGGCCAATGGTTGGCGATATAAAATTTACTTAGATAAGTTTTGAGCCCTTATTCAAAGAATAGTAGGAACTTTAAACGAATTCGATATTTTACTTAATAAGAAAGTTAAAACAATATTTTGTTTTTTCAAAAAAGCTCTCCCATTTCCACCTTCATGGTCCGATTTTACCCATTAACAAACTTGCCAGGGATTTCGGGTCGTTATACTTTATGTATAACGACCGAAGGAATAACGTATAACGAACGAATTGAAAGTGACTGGCGGAAAATTACAACAGTTATCGTGTCTTCGTTTAATATATATATATATATACAAATGAAATATATATATAAATGTATATATAAACGTTTGAGCTGACGGTGGTTTTGGAGTCTGGGGGGTGTAGGGGATGTGAAGATATATCGAAATTTTCTGAAAGTAGAATCATGGTGCTCATTACAATAAGTAGCTTTCTTATGAAATCTACCTAAAACTGATAATGTAAATTATGCCTCGTGAAGATGAATAGTTAGTTATTCCATTTATAGATGATGATAAAAATAACAGTCGACAAACATTTAAAATTTCGATATTGATAACAGGACAATAACCGTGATCTGTTAGATCGAGAATGTACCTGATACACACAAAAATTAGCCTTTAACCTACTAACAAACACCCCGTTTGAATTTTAAAAATCGTAAAATTGTTGGAAGAGACCACCCAAAACAGCGCCCCATGGGCACCCCGTTTATTACTAAGTTGATGGTGATGACTGATCTAGCCTCGCACGTGGGGTTCGTATCATCCCCTCCACTCTAGCCTCACACGCAGTCCCTACGGGAAGCCTATTATTAAAAAACAGATTTTTTAAAAATTTATTTAATATTATTTTATTTAACGTAAATTTAATTCTATTATTTTTGTAATATTATTCATTCGATTGATTCGAATCATTTAGTTCGAATAGTATCATACAGTAATAGAGATTCACAGTTCACAGTTCGTTAATTCAATCCATTAAAGTTTGTACTTCATCCGATAAATGTTCACTACTTCAAACACACACTGTATCTCTCTAAGAGTTATACGCGTTTGATTTAGTACCACTCGCCCATTCCCCCAAGGGCTGTTAAAATTTAACAGCCCTTTTAACGAAGATTCTAAAAATTTTTTTTGAAAATTTCTACTTTCTAGGATTTATAAAAATAAAATGGCGCCTTTCAAATAAAAACATCAATTTCAGATAAATAACATTTTTTTTTTTTTTTTTTTTTTTTGTCTTCAGTCATTTGACTGGTTTGATGCAGCTCTCCAAGATTCCCTATCTAGTGCTAGTCGTTTCATTTCAGTATACCCTCTACATCCTACATCCCTAACAATTTGTTTTACATATTCCAAACGTGGCCTGCCTACACAATTTTTCCCTTCTACCTGTCCTTCCAAAATTAAAGCGACTATTCCAGGATGCCTTAGTATGTGGCCTATAAGTCTGTCTCTTCTTTTAACTATATTTTTCCAAATGCTTCTTTCTTCATCTATTTGCCGCAATACCTCCTCATTTGTCACTTTATCCACCCATCTGATTTTTAACATTCTCCTATAGCACCACATTTCAAAAGCTTCTAACCTTTTCTTCTCAGATACTCCGATCGTCCAAGTTTCACTTCCATATAAAGCGACACTCCAAACATACACTTTCAAAAATCTTTTCCTGACATTTAAATTAATTTTTGATGTAAACAACTTATATTTCTTACTGAAGGCTCGTTTAGCTTGTGCTATTCGGCATTTTATATCGCTCCTGCTTCGTCCATCTTTAGTAATTCTACTTCCCAAATAACAAAATTCTTCTACCTCCATAATCTTTTCTCTTCCTATTTTCACATTCAGCGGTCCATCTTTGTTATTTCTACTACATTTCATTACTTTTGTTTATTTTCATGCGATAGTTCTTGCGTAGGACTTCATCTATGCCGTTCATTGTTTCTTCTAAATCCTTTTTATTCTCGGCTAGAATTACTATATCATCAGCAAATCGTAGCATCTTTATCTTTTCACCTTGTACTGTTACTCCGAATCTAAATATATAATATATATTTTATAACATTAAATATATATATATAACATTTTTATTCATAACAAAATAGCTGGTAAAAATGATTAAAAACAAATGATGTATTGTTAAATCACTGCTCAAATTGAATGAAAGAAGTTAATTAATAATCATAACCGTGACTAATTATGTAACTGTTTTTAATATTCTAGTTCTAATTATCAACTGTTTTTAATCATTTTTAACAGCTAATTTTTAACGAATAAGAAATGTGGTTTATCTGTAATTGCTGGTTTTATTTGAACGCCGCAATTTTGTTTCTATAACCTAGAAAGTTAAAATTTTTATAGAAAATTTTTAGAGTCTTAAAAATAGGGTCTGTAAGTTTCAGTAGAATTGGTGGAGGAATGAGCTAGTTTTATAATATATATATTATAATTTTATAATCTATTTAGCGAATTTTATATTAAGAAATTAAAACAAAATTACCGTTATATACAACGAATCATAAATTTAACAGATCACAAATACTGATAATTCTTAATACTGGTATGAAATATTTACTCCCAATTCGAACACCAGTTCGTATTGAATAATTAAATTACCGTCAATTCAGGGTGAATATAATATTAATATAATGTAACGAAACGACTAACCAAATTGATTCTTAATGTTAAACAAAATAAGTAAATAACTGCACTTTTAAATTATTATTATTAATACTTAATACTGACCTTAACATAAAATACTCTAAAAGATTAATTTTTTTCACATAGACACAGAAACTCACACACACAAAACACAATTAAACGATCATAAAAATGACTAATAAAATTATTTAGTTAGAACAAACTTATTATTTTATATACATACGGGTAACAGAACCTCTAAACTTATATAACAATATATGAACTGACATCACATAGCTAACAACGTTTGGTTCCTGTTGTAACATGTCCGCGCAGCAGCAGCAGGCTGTATCAGATAGCTGTCCGATAACCGATACGTTCTAATATCAAAATAAGTTGATGTTTAGACAAACTACGTCTTTACTATTGTTACCATAGCAACTATATTATTTAGGTCTTAAGCTGACATGAAATATCTAAGGATTTACCGTACCGATTTTTTTCAAATTTAAATATTTCTACATATGGGATATTGATCATATATTTTCAAAATTCGTTAAGAGGGTGGAGGGTATCGCGAAAAAACAATTTCGATGTTCTTCAGCGGTATTTTAAAGAAGACTTTACTAAAGCAAATTTGTTACCTACCAATTTATTTAATGCACATACAAATAATTCAAATGAGAATTTTTAAAACAATCAACTTCCATTTTTATAGGAATCTTCCTTCGGTTTAAATATTGTTCAAAGATTTTTTGAAGTTTATACTTTATATATAATGCTATCAGGAAATCTACAATGTTTTTTTTACTGTCCCGTATAGATAGCGCTATAGCAGAGCTGTAGCTTTAGAAGGAAAAGTATTACCATCGGTCCAATTTTCACTGGACACATTTTGACACCTAAGAGACCCAAAAACTAAAAATCCCGGATGGAAATTTTCCGGATGTTCGTATGTACGTGTATGTGTTCGGTGTCGTACTCTAAATCACTTATATGTTCAGAACTATTGGACCGATTTTCACCAAACTTGGTCACATTACTTCTATAAATGCGGCATTGATGCCATTAAATTTTCAACTAAAAAGGTCAAGGAGGGGAGGCTGTAGAGTAAGCTCATCCTCAACAATTCGAGATTTCGCCTAATGAAGGTTATATTTTTCTTAGGCACATTTGTTAACAATTAATAATTAACAATATCTGCAAAAAAAGTGTGCAAAATCACACCCCCACCCAAAAAAAAATGCTGTTGTGGCGTCACAGGTGAGCGGTAGAATTAAATAAATAAATAATATTTAGAGTGTAAAATAGTAAGTCGTTCTGGCCGGATCTCGAACTCAATCGCTCGGTCGACTCGGTACCTCGTGCATTAAGCCTCGCGGCTACACCGTTCTGCCGACCGTACAAACAAAATTTGTTTAATGTAAGTTGTGAAATTACATCAGTTTAGTTAGTGCCGACCGTCGCCGCTAGTACAGCCGCACCCGCGTGAATTAAATACGGTAAGCGCACGCGCTTTAGTTAGAAAAATTGAATTAAATAAACGAAAACATATTATACTTAAATAAAATTATAAATATTTTAAATTAAGTTCTATGTAAGCTGTGCATCTGAAATAACCCAGACTTTTCAGATTTTTTTTTATAGTTAACTAAAAACTTACATCAAAGTTATCAATATTTAAGCAATAATTAACAAAAAAATTCACAAAATGCCTGTACAAAGTTTCAAGAAGTACGGCCAGAAAAAATATTATCTCAAAAAAAAAAGACATTATTATGAAAAAAAACAAGCTGAATTCCAAACTACTTATTAAAAAGCTAGCCGGTCCGGTGTTCGTTTTCCTCATGGTTACGAGAATAATATTAATAAATAACAATTAAAGCCTGAAAAACTCTCTTTCCTCCAACGTTCCCCTCATTCTTGACATAGAATATTCTCCTGTAGAACATATACCTTTCGGTTCTTCTTTTCATTCATATTTCGTGAAACGGTCGAGGTAGAGAACTGACAATCGGAGATGTAATAAAACGCAGTCTATTATTTTTACTTCGAAAAACGGTATTAAGTCGTCGTCAAAAGGCAAACTTCACAAATTTTCTCCCACGGGCCTAGAGCCTCAATATACGGCTTAAAACCTTCCCTGGGATAACACAAATGTATCCTGAAAATTTGAAAGCAATTGCTCGGTTGGTTCTTGCGTGATGGTATTGCAAACGGACAGAACCGCCACAAACCTTTTCGTATTTATAAGAGTATTAGATTTGTTAGGCTATTATTTCGAAAGGGGGATAATCTAGTGAAAAATTATATAAAGTACGGCGTACCTTACATATCGGTAACAGATCTATCTAATTCAAAGGACGAAAATAAGCAAAATATTTAACGTAAAATTTTATCCTTCGTTTTTTAAATAAAAATTTGTAGCTCAGGAACTGTTAAAAATGTCTGAATAATATGGTATAAATACGACTACTTAGGTGGAAAACAAGATTGAGTTGAGATTAAGATAACAAATAAAGTTTTAGGACAGGTGAAGAAATTTCTGTAGGGGGGGGGCTTTGTAGCAGATGACCTTACTTGCACAGTAGAAATTTAAACAAGAATATAAAGAAGTAAGCGGGCATTTAATAAGAAGGGAGCCGAAATGTGGACGAAGAGAAAGATAGACAAGAAACGAATTGAGAGTGTTGTGAAAAAGAATGATAAATGTCAGATAGAAAGACCGTGTAATCAATGAAGAAATATTAAGGAGAATCAGAGAGAACAGAAAAATGTTGAATGCGATTGAATATAGGAAAAGGAACCGGCTGGGACATTTTATGGATAGAAAGTGTATTATCGGATGAAATAGAAAACTTGTTGAATGAAAGTAAAGGAAGAGATCTCAAATGATGGCTGGAATTATGAAAATGGAAAAATATGTAGAAACAAAGAGGTTAGCAAAGGACAAAACAAGGTGGAAAGCCGCAGCAGTGATAGGAACTGCCCTAATGGCAGAACCTATTAATGAATGAAAGAAGTATATATTTACATCAATATTTTTAAAAAATACAAAATACGTCGATTTTATATTTGTAAAATTCTAAATGGCGACCATTTTTAAAAAAATAATAATACATCAGTTTCATAAAATTAAATTTTATTAAATAAAATATAAAAATTATATTGCGATGAGACTTGCAGCTGCATCCCACCCACCAATCTGGTCTAGTGCTGAACTCGTCATCGCAAATTAGTTGCTTTCAAATTTTAGAGTTTTAAGGTTCAAATAGTAGTAAAGGCAGTTACTTTTATACGGATCTGAATACTACATAGCGGATTTTTAGGTGTTCTTTGGTGGTCGGGTTTCAATTAATCTCAGGAACTGAGATGTGTACAAGAAAACACTTCATTTACATTCATACATATCATCCTCTGAATAAACGGAAAAGAAAGACTGGCAGCTGATTACGGTGGAAAACATTAATTTAAGTATCGATTCTTATGAAATATTTTTCAACTCGTTTTCAACTCTTTTTCGAGTCTTCCGTAGTAAAGTATTAATTTGACCTTTAAGCTTACACTAAAACATTTCATTTTAAAAGAAAATCATTATTACATCGCTTGTATTCTTGGTTAAGGAGATTAAAAGTAGGATCGTTTCCTTTTGATATACTCAACAGCTCTTGACAAATTTATTGATAATTTTTCTTCATTGGATTCACGAAAACAGCAAAACAAATGTAGATTTTTTTTTATTAAATATAATAGAAATATACACACAGTAATATAAATAATTTTTTGTTCAAAACTTATTAAAAAGAAATAAATGACGTTTCTTTTTTATCAAGATGTAATCTAAAAACTAATATCAGATTTCTTTTATAAAAAGCAGGTACCTTTTAAATTTTGAACAATAAATTGAAATTCATTAAACAATACAGAAGTCTGAAATTACATACATACACACATTTCTTTTTTTAAATGGAAAGTACGTAAAATTTTATTTCATAAATAACTGATTTTTTCATATTTATTTTTTTTTATAGTTATTATTGAATTACCATTTATTGTAATTTTTTTACAATCAGAGGTTAATAATTATTAATAAATCAGTATATTTAAATTAAAAAAAAAGGAAATGAAGTCGCATTTGAACCGATGTGCCTTCCTCTTGTAAGATCCAAATATTTCATTAATTAAACTTTTATCTAGCTATAACTCTGGAACTGATGAAAATAAGTACTACTTATGATATATTGTTGAAAATCTCTCGATGAGGGCTTATTACTGCAGTTAAGAAAAAATTCAAAATCCAGATATCTTGGATTTCGGACTTTTTTGGACGCTTTTGATCCAGTCGATTGCAATCACAAGGGAAGGTGCACAACTAGATGTTACAACAGTCCTAAATCCAAAATTTCAACATCCTACGGCTAATCGTTTTTGAATTATCCGAGAAACAAGCGTACGAACGTACATACGTTCGTTGAAATCTGAAAACCGAAATTTTTCGCGATCACAATATTTCCTTTAGTTCGTAAAAATAGCTTTAAAAAAATAACTTAATTGTATTTTTCTTCATAAATTAGCGGTGAAATCATACATCATGTATTTTAATAATCACCCTTGAAAATTACTTTAAGTACAAGTACAACGCTTAAATAATACCTTCGCGTGTTGTAAAAAAAAGAATCAAATACAAATTACAGCAAAATAATAATTCATCATCGTCATATTAAATTAATTTTCTTTAACGTACCGATCCGATCGTTAATTATTATTTACAAACGCTACGGCATTCGTAATTATACGAAATAGTTTATTTTTACTTTATTTCTGCATACTTAAAGAGTACAATATCAGTTAAATTATAAATTAGCATATAACCATCGTTGTTATTTTTTCATTCATAAATGATCAACCTCAACATATAATCGGTATACTGACGTAATATAAAATTAATAAAAAAAATTGTTATTTAAGAATACACCTTAATTTATTAATAAATTCTGTAACAATAGTATTTACTTAAATAGATTATTATTCTGCATAGTTATTACTGTTAATAGAAAAGATTTCACTGTGTTTTCAACCGAGTTTACTACACTGTTAATGTAGACCGTTCCGAATACACGCGCTGCTTGCATGTTAAAGAACGGACAACCTGAACAGCTTTTCGATTTACTTTCGACTCTATCCTGCGTAATTACTCAAATATCCTTCTCAACTCACGTGACCTTTCATTCGATGTAATTTACGTTTAAATATTTAACGTGTTTTTTTCAGGTTTTCTTTTTAGCATTTTAGAACGATAAGGGCATCATCAAAATTGAAATACCTTTTTTTATTTTAATGAATCTTGATTGTTTTATCTTAAAACGTTTTATTTTAACTTAAATATAAAATTTTATATATATCTTATGAACCTTAATCTATATCATAACCGATTGATGTTCCCAATAGAGATCTCTCCAACACAAAATTAATCAATTAATATGTAACCGAATAAATACGTACAATTGAAATTTTAAAATCATTTTAAAACTTACCTCTAACTGTATAGTACAAGTTAAAGATAAAGATGCTACGATTTTCTGATGATATAGTAATTCTAGCCGAGAGTAAAAAAGATTTAGAAGAAACAATGAACGGCATAGATGAAGTCCTACGGAAGAACTATCGCATGAAAATAAACAAATGTAGTAGAAATAACAAAGATGGACCACTGAATGTGAAAATAGGAGGAGAAAAGATTAAGGAGGTAGAAGAATTTTGTAATTTTGGAAATAGAATTACTAAAGATGGACGAAGCAGGAGCGAAATAAAATGCCGAATAGCACAGGCGAAACGAGCATTTCAGACAGAAATATAATTTTTTTACATCAAAAATTAATTTAAATCTCAGAAAAAGATTTTTGAAAGTATATGTTTGTAGCGTCGCTTTATACGGAAGTGAAACTTGGACGATCGGAGTACCTGAGAAGAAAAGATTAGAAGATTTTGAAATGCGGTGCTATAGGAGAATGTTAAAAATCAGACGGGTGGATAAAAAGTGACAAATGAAACTGTTTTGCGGCAAATAGATGTCGAAAAATATTTTTAAAAATATAATTAAAAGAAGAGACAGAGTTATAGGCCACATGTTAAGGCATCTTGGAATAGTCGCTTTAATAATGGATGGACAGGTAGAAGGGAAAAATTGTGCAGGCAGGCACCGTTTGGAATATGTATAACAAATTGTTAGTGATGTAGGATGTAGGAGGAATACCGAAATGAAATGACTGGCACTAGCTAGGGAACCTTGGCTTCATAAAACCAGTCAGATGACTGAAGAAAAAAAAACAACTATATACATTTTCGGTATTTCTACTTATAAAAAAATGATCCAAAAATTAATATTTCATATGTAATGATTTTCCACCATCATAAACAAAATTACATTATTTAAAAACATTAAAAATTATTTTACGTACCTTTAGAAACAATATATCATGTTTATTAGAAACGTTCAATTCAATTAAAAGACTATTATCAAGATATAAAATTAATGTTTAATTCTGTGGACAAATTAGGGAAAATTTAATTTCTTGATTAGTTTTATTAAAATGTTTATTCTTTTGTCCATCAGTTAGCACTTACAATCCGTACCTTTCAGGCGACCGTAAGTAATTTTGATTCATGTTAATCACGTGAACAGAGGTCGACGATGAAACCCCACATTAAAGAATACGAAAGTTCCAACACCTCATAAAAATAAATATTTGGTTGGAGTTTAGCGCTTTACGATATGAAAAACGTATAGATCTTTGAAACGTGATATCGCGGGAGAATGTTGAAGTTTGAACGAATAGGAACATAGAAAAAAAATTTGCGGTAGATTTTTGTAACGAAACCGCCAACAACCAAAGGACGGTGGAACACTTATTAAGAAACCAAGGCTTAATTTATCGTGTGATGAAACAGTGTATAGAAAACAAAAACTGTAGAAGCTTTTGAAACGCGGTACTATAGGAGAATTTTAAAAATCAGATGGGGGATAAAGTGACAAATGAAGAAGTGATGCGGCAAACTGACAAAGAAAGAAGCGTTTGAAAAAATATAATTAAAAGAAGAGCCGATTTATAGGTCACATGTTAAGGCATCCTGGAATAGTCCTGTAAGACGTATTGTTTGCTTAGCTGGCATTTCTCCCGCCACCACCCCATTCGGTCGCCCTAGAGCATAGACCAAATGTTTCGTGCCAAAAAACGGCTACTGTGCCTCGAAACAGATTTGCGACCTCGTTACCTAATGCTCCTAATGAGCTCCTATCTTGCGCGAGCGGTTAAGCTGGGTGCCGTACAGCACCCGCTTTATGTGTCCCTACCGCTCACTTGTAACATTAAAACTAGATCGGGGAGGCGCACCCCTTGTTACAAATTAAAACTATAAAAGTTATAAGTTAAAAGACGGCAATTTAAGCCGCCACGCCTCGGTCGCTGTTTGCCAGCTAGTGCCTGTCCACCATTTAAAGCGCTTGGAGCTTATTACTGGCTGATGGCAGCCATTATTTCAAGGAAGACTTCCCACAGAGACGCTACAGGAATCAATAAATCCCAATTAATTTAACAATCTAACGATGACGGTTGAACATAGCAACCTCATCGAGGAACTCCCACACGGTCCGACAATGCGGCTCACGCCACATCGACTCGGCGTTTATGAGCGGCCAGTTTTCCCCCTGACCTCTAAGTTCCAGGGTGGCCCGGTCTCTGGCCCCCCCAAGAGCAGGGCAGTCGAACATTAGGTGTTCGTTCGACTGGACCTCCCCGCAGACGCACAACTCATCAGCCGCTAGGCGAAACCTGAACAGATATTGCATCAAATTCACGTGGTTGGTGAGCACTTGGGCACCCGCCGCCCTTAAAAATGAACTTGAGGCATACCATTCCCCCAGATCCTGTATAAATCTATACAGAGATCTTCCCTTAGTCGTGGTGTGCCATTCATGCTGCCATGCCTCCATCGCGAGGCTCCAAAGCCTCTTCTGCAGGCGGGAAATCGGCTGTAAGACGTACATCGGATTATATGAAATATATATTTAGACAGTAATAAAATAAGTAGAGGTTAAAAATTAATCCGATAAAAAGGAAAGGAAAATGGCAACAAACCGGTTAACTTACTACTAATAGCTCAAAAAAAATTCTTAATTAAAATTAGGCAAGATAAAACAAAAAATAGTTAAGCTATAAATATAAAGGTCAGTATTATTATTTATTTAACTGCGTTGTATTTTTCTTAACACTTCCCACTTCCTTACGCCTTAAAGTTCTTCCTTTGAATAAAATAAAGAATAAATATCTTTCTTATTATATTATTAATTAAACATAATCTCTGTTGATTTTGACGCTGTTATGACTACGTAATATTTATAACATCGGTATTTCCCGTTATTAATATTATAAATTATTTTTAATTTTTATTATTAGAGCGCTTGTAAATATCGTAATTTAAAATTTAAACTCAAATAAACGAGATTAAAAAAATTAAAACTAGATAATTCTAATAATTAAATACATTTAAAAAAAGAATTCACTCCGATCTCATTAATTCATCCCCGTATTCTGATAACAAAAAAACCTGTTACGTAGGCATAACTGTATCAGCGCTTCCATATATATATGTGGAAAACTTTCCTTCAAGGTAATTATATAAACAACTTTATTATTATAATGGTTGCTATTTTTTCTCCTCGTTTTTAAAGATATACTATTAAGAAAAAACAGGTTTTTCATGTATGACCTTGAATAATTTACATTAAAATAGCAAAAATAATTATTTTAATTATAATTTAATTTTTTTTTTTTTTTTTTAAATGCCACACTTTATTTTATAGACTTTTTATATGGGGAGCCATTCAATAAAACTTTATATTATTAGATTTAATAGGACATACTTATTAGAATGATGCATCCGTTTTTTTTATCTTTTTTATTATAAATAAATAAAAATAAAGTATATAAGAAAATTGTTAAGAATTGAAAGACACTAAAAGTTAAATAACAAACTACTACTTAATAATAAACAAGTAGATCGATGCATAAGGATTAACTAGTAGCTAATAGTAACCTAAATTAGATTTAGGTAATACTAATTCATTTTAATTTTCTAATTACTTAAGAAAATTATTTTTTAAAATGCAAGGAATAACAAAAAAGTCACAAAATTGTGATCGAAAGCTCGTAACTGAATATCAGAATAAATGACTTTAAGATTCTCTTTGAAACATACAATTTATTCAACGTATACTTTCAACAAAGCTACCGTGCAAGTCTGAATAAAAGTAAAACAAAGTAGTGAAATATGAGTATCACGAAAATAATAACATTAAATATTAAAATAAGAAATACCAGAAATTTAAGATTATTGTTATTATTTTATAATAATAATAATTTGTATTATTACTATTATTATAATAATTTAGGAAATAAAATTGCAAAGGATGAACGATGTAATCAGACGAAAAACATAATAATTCAAACAAAGAAAGCTTTCATGCAGAAAAAAATTCATTATTATCAAACAAATTTAGGAATTAAAATGAAATTATCAAAATCATATTTTTACATATTGTATTATTTTATTATTAGCTGCAGAGGCGTGCCGTACACGCGTCCTAACAGCTAGGCTCTACGGGTGGATTGCCCTGGCGGACGGCGTCTCGGAATGGGATTATTAGGTGTACAAAATTGATTACCTCTTTTGTAAAAATATTTTTTTTTGAATGATGAAAATCGATATAAGGAAATTTAAATTAGAAATTTAACTCTAGAAATTGGTTATAATAATTAATAAGTATACACCTGACCACCATGAGACATGTACTAACGAATCGGGATTTTCCGCTAGTGATCGGTACATTCCTCTGATAAGCTAAGAGGGATGGACACACACAGAGACCCACATACAAATGTCCTTTAGTAGGGTAGGATATTGAAACACATACAAGTAGAATGTGAAACCCCAAAAAGATAAACCAAAGACGAATTTTAGTTCAGGGAAAATTCTTAATTCAAAGTAACTATAAAAAATATTAAATAAACCTTAAATTAAGTATAATTTATTGCATATCTTACAGTTGCTTTTTATAGTAATATTTTAAGTTAATTTGGAAATAAAAAGGAAGTTTATTTTACGATAACTATACTGTTATCACCGTACATTTTAACAATAAATATGAGATAAATATAATGAATATAATAACAGTTACCGGAATTGAACCCATGAGTAACTGAGTGACAGTTCATTAATAGACTTGTACGTTTATTAAGAATCAACTGTGTAAAGTACATGCCAAAGGGTAAAAAAAACCGATGATTTGATTATCAAGATTCTACTTCATTGAATTCTTTGCTACATAGAACTACAGATAAGAATATAATAAATGTAGTAAATAGTAATAAAACTATAGTAAATTAATCGTATAAAAGGACACCATTTCAGTGTTACCTAAGCTTTGTATAGCAGTTGATGTTAGAATAAACCAGAAAACCAAACATAAATAACCAAACCAGCCGTAAACCGAACATGAAAACCTTATAATTATAATCTTTTATACCGGGTGGTTGATAAGTAACTTATACCTCCCTCCCTCTATATTTTTTTTTATAATTGAGATAACTGGATGCAGTTTACAATATACTCCCTTACACCGAGGGTCTATTTCAACGAACGTATATTTCATTCTTTTTGATTTTTGGGCGGCGAGGGGCGGGGAGTAACTCAAAACTTTCAAATGGGACCGATGGTCATTTGATATATCATTTTAAAGAGCTATAAGACGACAAAAATGGTATAATTAAAATTAAATTCTGATCGCGTAATCTAAAATGGCGGTCAACAATGTGTTTATTTAAGATAGCTAGAACTAAGGCTGTGTGCTTTCTTTTAATTCTTTTGTTATTTGATATATCCCGATTCTCTCTTTGGATATCTTATCCTATAACAGATAACAACAAACTGAAATTATTAAAAAATTCTTCAAGATTGTAAGTCTAATTAAAAGAAATATTTTTAAAAATTTTTAATTAATTTTTCCAACTATTAATTAACGTAATGACATCTGCGGTCGATATTTTGGATTAAATAATCAGAATTTAATTTGTTTGATACCGTTTTGCTTGCCTCGAAAAAACCTTTAAAACAAAATATCACTTGACCGTACGACCCGTTTAAAATTTTTGAGCCACCACTGTCCCCCGACCACTTGAAAGCTGAATACTCTAAATTGTGGCTTACTGAATTATCCTCTATTATCGGAAAAGATTTCTAAGGAGAGAATCAAAATACCCAAAATAACAAAAAATATTAAAGGGGAGCATACAACCGTAGTTTTATCTTAAACATAATGTTTGCCGCCATTTTGGATTGGATGATCAAACTTTAGTTTTAATTGTGTCGTTTTTCTTATCTTATTGAATTCTTTAAATGATATATCAAATAACCATCGATCCTACTTCAAATTTTTGAGTTTTCCCCGCCTCCCGACACCCAAAAATCAAAATGAGTGAAATACACGTTCATTGAAGTAGCTTTCGGTACAAAGAAGAATGCCGTAAACCGCATCCAGTTATATCAATTATAAAAATAAAAAAATTTAGAGGGGGAGGTACTTTTCAGCTACCCGGTATATATATTTATCAAGACTACATTCGTAATTTATTGAGTTCATAAATCATTTAATCAGATAAATTATTAAACAAAAACTGCATATTATAGTTAAAACAGTTTAATGTAGTTAAATGAAACTAAAAAAAAAAATGTTTAAATTCCATTTCGCTCGACTAATTTTTTTGTTCCTTCTTTTTAAACAATGATTGACTTTCACTTCATACTTACTGGTTAGGAACTGCTAAAAAGACAAGTAAAAATAGTTTTGTTTCAGTTGTAACAAAACTTTCACTTATATGAAGGTATGGAATCTGTTAGTTTTAGTCTCATTACATTTGTTATACAGAGTAAAAATTATTGTATAATAGCGGCAGTCGGTATTAAAAATATTTATTAAAAAAATATAAAAAGTAAAAAAATAAGATATTTTACCACAATTTCTCTACAAGCGGTATATCTTTTGTTTTGAAAATAATTCACATAAATAAAGAATTATTTGTAGCGTTTAGAGTAATATTCTATTTAATATTATTAAAAAGTACGGAATATAGGAGAGTAACAGGTTATATAACGTAATAATTATATCAACGTAAGGCGTTACTTAAATACCCCTTCACTTTAAGTAGCATGACGAAAAATACATCTCCACTCACAATATATACTTCCTACATCCCGCACTCAACCGTCACATTAGAACTCCGCATATTTCTGTCGAAGAAGAAAAATCAGTATAACAGTTCATATAACAAGTTACAGCGATACAGAGAATTATAACTGATTTACTCTATTACAGAAATATTCCATAATATAACATGTATTTGTACATTTCAATACATTTTCTGTATTTTATATCCTCAATTATCTGTTTCATACGGACCGATCTTTATCTTCCTTTGTTGCTTTTACCAGAACACTTCCTTCTGTGATCAAATTCACCAATCCTGGATGACTTTAAATACAGGTAATAATGTTTCCTTTTTTTCACAATCGTCAAAATATAAATCTATTCTAACTCATCTAAAAATATCGTTATTTAGTAATATATCAACCCATTTAATTCACAATATTTAAAAAAAAAATTATTATACATTTCACAATCTCTTATCATTTTTTTACTGGAGTTTTCTTTTTCTTTTTGGTAATTTATAACGTCACTTAATATACTAAAATATTCATATAATAATTTTTACTTCCTTTTACGAAGTAAAGGAAGTATTGTGATCGCGAAAAATTTCGGTTTTTAGATTTCAACGGAAATATCCATTTTGACCATTCCTGAATCCATTTTGAATAGTTTCAGCTTGACTTCTTACGTCAAGAAATGGCTAGAGGCGCATTTCTCAAAATACATATTTTCTTGTGTAATCGGCAGGTCGGATTATATCTGCGGGCTAGAATGGTAAAATGTTATGTGTTTCCTGTGCTGCTATACGGAATGCAGGCATGGAATTGAAAAAAACTACACATGAAAAAGTTGGCGGTCTTTAAAATGTGGTGCTACAGACGCATCCTACGTATATTTTGGAAGGATAAGGTGTCAAACATCAAGATACTAGAGAGTATGAATAAAAGACTCGAGATTTTGTCTACAATATAAGCAGGGAAATTACAATATTTAGGACATATAACGAGGGGAGAAAAGTTTTCTAGTTGCTCCACTTGATCGTGCAGGGGAAGATAGTGGGCAGACATAACGTTGGGGGGGGGGGCGCAAAATTTCACGGCTGTGTAATCTGAGGGAATGGTTCGGCACAACGTCCACTGAACTGTTTCAATCTGGCTACTCAAAATCAAAGTAGCGATGATGATAGCAAACCTCCTGAAAGGAGATGCCACTTGAAGAATAAGAATAAAAAGGCTTGACGTCTCTACGTATATATGTAACTCGTATAGCTCAAAAAACGATTAGCCGTAGCATGTTGAAATTTTGGATTTAGGACTGTTGTAACATCTAGTTGTCCACCTCCCCTTTTGATTGCAATAGACTAGACCAAAAATGTCCAAAAAAGAGCCCAAAATCCAAACGAATTTGGATTTTTGACTTTTGCTTAACTGCAGTAATTAGCTCTCATTGAGATCTTTTCAACGATATATCATAAGTGGTACTTATTTTCATTGATTCCAGAGTTATAGTAAAATAAAATTTTAATTAATGAAATATTTTGATCTTACAAGGGGAAGGCACATCGGTTCGAATTCGACTTCATTTCCTTTTTTTTTTTTTACCTTTGTTTTTTTTAATTTAAATTTGTTGATGTGTTAATAATTATTAACCTCTGATTGTAAATAAATTTTTACAATACATAATAATTCAGTAATAACAATAAAAAAAATATATGAACAAATATTCAAAGTTATTAATGAAATAAAATTTTTATGTACTTTTCATTTAAAAAATAATGTGTATCTGTAATTTAACAGGCATAAAAGGAAATCATGTGGTGTCCACATCAGATTTTTTTTTTTTAAATGCGTTCCTTAAAAGAAGTATAAAAAAATGTATATAAATAGTCGCATAATATCTCCCATTCCAGGTAGACAATGAATCTAATAAACAAAACCGGTTATTTTTAATCAATTCGCTTTCATTCGATCAATCAAATAGATTGACATTTGTATTTTATCATACAAAAGTAGAAATCAGTAACATTACTTCCTGCATACAGATGAAATTTTTATGAAATCATACAAGTTTTCTTACACATAATCGTTTAGTTTTTCTAGTAAGTATACAAGTAATATCAAAAAGGGTATAATTGAATAACAGAAAAAAGGAAATAGAAAATAATAATACGAAATATTTTCATCACGTACGCAGATAAAAGTTTAATATAATGTAGAAATTTTCTTTTTTTAACAAAAATATTAAGAATTGTGTAAGGATATTATCATTATCCTTATAATAGAAAGAAGTTAAAAAAAAAAAAAAAAAAAAAAAAAAAAAAAAAAAAAAAACATTCATAGATTCATAGATCACACATTAGCAACGGTCCCTATATGGTTTTTTAACGAAAAATATATGACAACATTCGAGAATTACTTTGCGGTATTAAGTAAAACAATTATCATAAAAAGTTCTGTAACAAATTTAAGAAAAATTCATGGCAAATATTGTATCATAAAATCAGAGACATTAGTTCCTCTTGTAATAAACAATGGTCATAATAGAAGTAAATTACAATCTTTTCTAACTCTTCATTCTAAATTACATTCTACAAGCAAGTCGCTTAGTTGTATTAAATAATCTCTGACGCCAATAGTCAAACGAATGATCTTCCTTTAAACACTAGGTAGTTTTACTAACTATTTGGTAAAACTATGAACTTTAATGGGAAAATAAAATAATTATTAACTAATTAATTGTGAACATCTACCTAGAATAATTATGAAAAACGAACAAAAAATAATTAAACAAGTTTTTCTTTTGCTTTCCCGTCTCGATAGCTCTATAACAGACCTATAACTCTAGAAGGAAAAATATTGTAATCTGTCCAATTTGGGCGTATGCGGTTTTCAGCTGAACTTCACGTTTTCACACCGAAGGAACCAGGAAAAACCGGATGGAAATTTTCCGGATGTTAAAGTACTTGTTTTCGATGTTGGCCTCTAAATTACCTTATATCACCAGAACTAGGGAACCGATTTTGACCACACACGATCAGATTACTTCTACATATGGGGCATTGGTGCTGTTAAAATTTTAACATAAAAGGTCAAGGGGGTGAGGCTGCAGAGAAAGGTGCCCCTCAGTATCTCGAGATTTTGCCTAATTAATGTGATATTTTTTGACAATTAAAAAAATAATAATAACGGCAAAAAAAATTTGTGCAAGTCGCACCTTCAATCCACAAAATGCTGTTGCAGTTGTTCAGCCATTCCAGCCGCGGTGTAATACGTGGGCTGGTTGTGGTAATAGCATACACTAAGTACTTACCGGATAAATAAACTACGGATAATTTACAATTCCTTTATTTACCTTTAAATTTACATTGAATTAATTATTAAATTAAATCACAAAAATTTCATACTTTAGATAAATACGTATTTTTAAAAATATGTTAAACACACTGTCTAGCTAGAACAGATATAAAACAGTAATGTTTAATTCACATTTTAAAGGAAAGTGAAATCATAAATTAATTGCTCGGCTGGTTCATTATAAAAAATAAAAAAATGAAAGGAAATTTATACATTTATCAAGAGCATCAAGAAAACACATGAATCTGAACAGTAGTCGTCTGCTATGTTGTGACGTCATAAATCAGCTGTAGAATTAAATAAATAAATAATAATTAAAGTATAAAAAAGTAACACGGTCTGGCCCGGTATCTGGTGCGTTAAGCCTCACGGCTACACCAGTCTGCTGACCGTACAAGCAAAATTTGTTCTTTCTAAGTTGTGAAATTATATTAGTTTAGTTAGTTTCGACCAGTACCGCCACGCCCGACCCACCGGGTTGGTATAGTGGTGAAGCGTCTTCCCAAATCAGCCGATTTGGTAGTCGACAGATCCAGCGTTCAAAGCCCTAGTAAAGTCAGTTATTGCTATACGGATTTGAATACTAAATCGTGCATACCGATGTTCTTTAGCGGTTGAATTTAAATTAACCACACATCTCACGTTTGGTCGAACTGAGACTGTACAAGACTACACTCATACATATCATCCTCATTCATCCTCTGAAGTATTATCTGAAAGGTAATTACCGGAGGCTAAACAGGAGAAAGAAAGAAGTACCGCCATGCTCGTACGAATATAATACGGTATGTGCGCGCTCTTTATTTAGAATCGTTGAATTAAATAAACGGAAAAGTATTATATTTAAATAAAATTATAAATATTTTAAATCGTTTGTGTAACCCGTGCATCAGAAACAACTTTTTTTCTTGCAGGCATTTTCTCAGGATATAGCAACTTCGTTAGCGATGTGAAATTTAATATTACTTCTACATTTTATGTTGTACTCGGGTGCTTGCTAGTCTTAGTAAAGTGGAAACCATTAAATTCACTATTTCATATAGCCTACACGGGCACCCTACTACAATATAAAACGTAGAAATAATATTAAATTTCACATCGTTAACTTACTGTACTCTGACACCTGACAGAAAAAACTATTTTTCATTACTTTTTGTTCGTTTTTATAAATATTCTATATAAATGAATGCAATTAGTTTTGTTTTTTAATAATTATTTCGTTTTGCACTCTTTTGTTGTTTTCGTAACTTAACTATCAATTAAAAATTAATCACTTAGATACAAGTCTTTGTATAAGTGTAAGATTTTTTTTTTGTTTTTTAGAAACGTTATGAAACAGAAATTTTAATGTTAATAAATTTTAATGCGTGTACATAGCCGCGAAGCAGTCCTGCTTCCTTTTACTAAACACATTTTTCGCTTTTATTGCGAGAACGAAAAACTTTTTCGAAAATATCACAACACCCAAAAAGGTGTTGTGTTAAATTAATTTAAATCTCAGGAAAAGATTTTTGAAAGTGTATGTTTGGAGTGTCGCTTTATATGGAAGTGAAACTTGGACGATCGGAGTATCTGAGAAGAAAAGATTAGAAGCTTTTGAAATGCGGTGCTATAGGAGAATGTTAAAAATCAGACGGGTGGATAAAGTGACAAATGAAGAGGTATTGCGACAAATAGATGAAGAAAGAAGCATTTGGAAAAATATAGTTAAAAGAAGAGACAGACTTATAGGCCACATACTAAGGCATCCTGGAATAGTCGCTTTAATATTGGAAGGACAGGTAGAAGGGAAAAATTGTGTAGGCAGGCAACGTTTGGAGTATGTAAAACAAATTTTTGGGGATCTAGGATGTAGAGGGTATACTGAAATGAAACGACTAGCACTAGATAGGGAATCTTGGAGAGCTGCATCAAACCAGTCAAATGACTGACGACAAAAAAAAACCCAAAAAGGGTGTCTTTTTTATCCTTTTATGGAATGTAACATTAAAATTTTGGAAATAGCTTATTTCTTTAATTTAGTCTTCCAGTGTACCCCCCCCCCCTTTTTGTTAAGACAATTTAAGATAGCCTACGTTACTTCCAAACTAAAAACGTATTAGTATTCAAAAGTTGATTGAAATCGGTTGGATCTGTGAAGTCAGAAGGGAAAACACAGTCATAGAAAAACACGAACAAGACATAAAACTAGCTATAAATAAAAAAACAACGTTTAATATTTAACATTCGTCAGATAAAGGATGTTAAAGATTACTGTTTATATGTTACTGTCTTTTTATAAAATGTAATATAGAATTTCATGTAGAATTTCTTATAATAATCTCCAGGTGTACTCTTTAGTTTTATCTTCAACCTAATGAGAACCCGGAATGTATTTGCGTTGCGCAGTTACCCGTGCGCGTTGAGGAGATTATTACAATTAACCAAGCGTTGGCGATTGGTGTATAGGACTGACAAAACTCGTACGTCACCCACTACCCTAGCTTACAGCAGTTTTAACAAAATATTACCGCTAAATAATCAAGAGTTATTTTATTTACACTCTGACTGTACAATATTTATGGAGAAAGCATACCTACGGTAGTGTTTTCAGTCAAGATATATATTTTTATATTAAGCAGCATCTACTAAATTAAAGAAAACCTGCTGAAATCGGAGGAAAATTCGTAACAGGTTAAAAAAAATAATAAGAAAATGATAGGCAGCAAAATATAAACAAGATTTATGGAAATTTTTTTCCTACTTCATTAAATTTTGTCGCGAACTTTGCTTCACAACAAATTAATAATCAATGATTGTTTAAAAAATATAATCGCCCACTTAAACGATTCAATATTATTAAAAGGAAAATCTTTACGAAACGTTTATTGTATATTTGAAATTAATTTTAGGGGAAGAATAAGGAAATCGAATTCAAGGATACTAAACAAGAAAGGAAAACTAAGAAAAGAGATTTGCTTCTTCAAGCGGGACAAAAAATACCGTTGTGGCGTGACGATTGGACTCTTGCGGAAAACATGATCAGGATATCCGGCCGACCAATGAGAATTCATTCTTTACGTATAAACAGAAGAATTTCGTTGAATTTTTAGATAATATGAACTTAAATAAATAAAAATTAAGTAAATAAAAGGTTATGCACACCGGTATTTAAAAAAAGCCGGTTAAA